>NC_134697.1:80541283-80558783 GCF_050947455.1 Rhinoderma darwinii | reverse complement strand
AAACATACATGCAAATATACACATACAAACATGACAACATACATACATGAAAACACACACATGAAAACATACACACATACAAACTTAACATACATACAAGAAAACATACATACATGCAAACATACATACATGCAAACATACATGCACATATACACATACAAACATGACAACATACATACATGAAAACACATACATGAAAACATACACACATGCAAACATGACAACATACATACATACAAGCAAACATACATACATACATGCAAACATACATACACATATACACATGACAACATACATACATGAAAACATACATACAAGCAAACATACAAACATATATGCACATATACACATACATGCACATATACACATACAAACATGACAACATACATACAAGAAAACATACATACATACATACATATATATACATACATACAAAAATAAACTCACCTAAGACGTTCCCACGAAGAGCTGAACGGTCCCGTCACTTTTCTTCTCCCATTCACAAAAACATAGCGGTGGGCGCAGATGACGTAATCACGTGGGCCTGATATGATTACGTCATCTGCGCCACAACGCATTGTTAGGGTATGTTCACACGAGGGCGTCCGTAACGGCTGAAATTATGGGGATGTTTCAGCCTGAAAACATCCCCGTAATTTCAGCCGTAACGGCATGTGCAGGCGCTTGAGCGCCGCGTCAATTACGGACGTAATTGGCGCTGCTATTCATTGGAGTCAATGAATAACGGCTCCAATTACGGCCAAAGAAGTGACAGGTCACTTCTTTGACGCGGGCGTCTATTTACGCCCCGTCATTTGACAGCGGCGCGTAAATTACGCCTCGTGTGAACAGACAAACGTCTGCCCATTGCTTTCAATCGGCAGATGTTTGTCAGCGCTATTGAGGCGCTATTTTCGGACGTAATTCGGGGCAAAAACGCCCGATTTACGTCCGTAAATAGGCCGTGTGAACATACCCTTACTATGAATGCGAGCGGTGCCAAAAAGAAGGAAGATGGCAAGTGACGGGACCGTTCAGAGCGCCGTTAGAACGTCTTAGGTGAGTTTATTTTTTTTATATATTTTTAGTTGTTCGCCGGGTGCTGATGCAGCACCCATGCAGCGGGTACAAAAATGTAGTGACAGGGTGGGAGAGGGAAAAGTGGCTTGCCGAAACGGGGTGAATGTAATGTAGTGTAGTGTAGTGTAGTGTAGTGTACAGTACATTCACGGTAAGTTCGTCTCAATCGGGTTTACCATGCCCGCTTGAGACGAACATTCTCCCGATGTTGCTAGAACTACAGTATCTAGCAACATCGGGAGCGCGCACACTGCAGAGCGGAGCGGCTTGATTGACATCGAGCCGCTCACGCCCCTTTTTAGAAAAGATAACCAGCACTTGCTGAGTTATCAAGTGTAAAAAAAAGGCACTTAGGAAATGAATTTTTATTTTTTTTTAACACCAAATGTTTTAAAATTCATTTCCTGCTTAGAATGTATAAAAAAAAATTTTTTGTCAACTTGGGACAACCGCTTTAAGTTACGAATATGTCATTTTTTTTGTACAAGAGTTTTCTTACCACATCCAGATAGATCCTTCCCTGTTGACATTGGATACTTTTTCCACAACGATAACACCACTCGGTGACAAATTATCACAACCTGACGAAGATTGTAGATATTAAAACAGCTAAAAGTTGAGATGACAAATAGCAAACATACTGGCAGACAGCTGTCTTCTTAACTGTTAAAAAGGCATTCCTTGTTATTTGGCCTCTGAGTGCTCGGTCTCCACTAGAAACTACCAATGTGCTTGTCAGATGGCAACCTAAGAAATTGAGCAGAAACACCTAAAATGTTGAAGAATAATCAATCAAAACTCCTTATGTTCTTTAAATTTTTTATATATGTATATAAAGTTTGATTCCAAAGCAAGATCTGAGCTGGGTTCAAAGCGCTGGATAAGGCATCATACAACAAAATGTACAAATACATTTGCCAAACACACATCACATAATATACTGCAGTAAGAATTCTATAAAACTCTGTAAAAGTCAAAATTTTTACCCAAATCATAAAAACTGCCATATATTAGCAAACCAGAAGTTACGCTACGTTCACACGGTATAGATTTAAGACAGAATAATACGAGGCTAATTTCAAGGGAAAACAGCCTCAGAATGCCAGAGTTTTTGGAGTGGATTTTGGAGCTAAATTTGGTGTTTAAAAGCATATTTTAAGGCTTTTCTTTGTATTGTCAATGGAAAATCAGCTCCAAAAATTCCTCAAGAAGTGACATGCTTCTTCTTTTTAATGAGGCGTATATTTACGAGCCATTTTTTTTTTATTTCAGCAGCATACAAATGCACGTCATTTGAACAGCACAGTGTATTTCCCATTGAAATCAATGGAAAACTGTTTGCAGGCGTATTTCAAGTATATTATGGTGCGTAATACCAGCTATTTACACTACAAAATATGCCTGAAAATAAGATTTGTGAACATACCCTTAAAGTGACAGCTAAAGTTTGGTAATTTGTACATTGTAATTAGATCGCCCCTAAACTGTCTTTTTTTCTAAACTGAAGGAACCCAAGTTTGACAACCACATTTGTCGCGCTTCTTTGCACCCGTTATAGTTCAGCCATGTCTTTCTAATACACAGGTGCCCAAAATTGTACACAATATTCCATGTGTTGCTTGATTAGTGATTTTAGATGCATCTCATGATTTTATTTGCCTTGGCAACAGCTGCCTGGCATTTATTGGTGACAGTAAATTTAAATTTAGCAACAAGTCTTTTTCAGTAACAGTACCCAGTGTTTTACCATTTGAATGCATAATTGTAAAATCTGTTAATTTGGCCCAAGTGTATAACCTTACATTTATCCACATTAAACTTTGTTTGCCATTTCTCTGCCCAAACCTCCAGCTTTCCCAAATCCCTCTAGTATTACATTATCCTCCTCTGTGTTGATTACTTTACAGACCTCAGTGTCATCTGCAAATACTGAAATTATACTCTGTAAACCCTCTACATGGTCATTAATAAACATAGAAGAGGGCACAATACTGACCCCTGTGGAACCCCACTGGTAACTCACCCACACTGAGGATGTACCATTAATAACAACTCTCGGTTTTCGATCACTGAACTACTTGTTAACCCAATAACACATATTTTTCTCCCAGTCCCAGCATTTTCATTTTATGGCCATCTTTATATTTTGAGTGGAAATAATATTTTAGCTAATTTCGAGGTTACGTAATGCCTTCTCATTTTTTTGAGACTCCTAAAAAATGCTTCATTCCTAATATGCTCTCTTTCCAATTTATCTGTTTTCTTGTAGATTTACCAATAAACAATATAATAAAGAATACAATGAAGACCAGCCTGTGCCACTTGTTTACTTGGTATTCCTTTTGCTACCATCTTTAGAGTGAAGGGCTGATGTTTTTAGATCCAAAATTTAGTGCTAATTGGTTTATTTTAAAAAATATATAATGTTAGTATTGCATTTTTACATAAATACCAGTACATTTGGCATCACGGCGACAAGAGCTCCTCTGTTGCGGGTATGTACATGTAGAGAAATCAGGTGCAGGATGAAGCTGCCAAACCTGTGCGTGGTGGACCTTTGCAAAGCAGCTAAGAACCAATAGCATTCAGTTTCAGGCACACCAGTGTCTGCTTAGGACATAAAACCCTGAGGCATAAACCAGTAGAGATCTCATTACAGCATGAGCGTCAACTATAAAACGGCTACATGGATATATTTTCATATATATATATATATATATATATATATGTGTATGTGAAGATGAATGACAGCTATGGCCAGTAACCTTGTTTTATCTGCATGGCCACATACTGGCAGAAGCAAATACCATTTGCCAAATGCCCAGGGGCCAGTGGGTCACTGTGAGGAAAGTATTTCCTGGCCATACAGTTAGCATAATCAGATGAATATTGGATCATGGCTTTTTCCCACATACATTTTTCCAGTTCAGGGTCATGCTCAAAGGTAATTTGGAACATAGTTTTACATTCTTTTAAAGATACAAAAACAAAGTCCAAACTAGAGTTAGAAGCACAACCAGCAAGGATTGAAAGTTCAACTAAAAATAAATTGGCTTCACCAGTTCTTCTGCTCATGTTCCGAGTTATAATTTTTAACCTTTTCTTTTTCCAATATTCCAGCTTATATATTGCAAGACCAAATGCAAATAAACATATTGGTAAGTACATAAAGTAGTACCACGAAACGAGCAAAGAGCATGCCAATGTGAAAGTATATATAGAAGACATAAAGACTGAGCAGAGGAAAATTATTACAAAACCTTTAGTCCAGTTACTGTTTAAGACATGAACATAAGTTGGGGTATTGTTTATCAGTCGAATAGCTTTCTTGTATATTTCAGGGTCTTTCACAACTGCTTTGAGGGGGTCCGGCACACAAGTGTCAGAGAAAGCTCCATTGCCAGGTTCTTCGTCATTTTCATTTACTGCTGCCAGAGATAGCATATGCTTTCCACCATATAGTAAAGATGATTGGAAGTGAACCAAGATATCTTCCGTTTCCTTAGCATAATTCTTCAGTAGCCGGTTGCACAGTTTTTCAAAGAAATGCTCATCTTTAACTTCTAAGTAAGTTAAATGACTGAGATAAAGAGGCATTGGGCATGGCTTCAGCATGATAGGGACAACTGCTTTATCTGACTTACAGTCCTGGAACACAGAGAGATTTGCTTCAAAGAGGCACCACCGACTGTGTACAAAATCTGGGCTCAGCACCATTAAAATTTTTTGACTTTTCTGAATGCACTCAGTCAGGTTTTCTATGATTGTTTTTCCTGCAGTAAAGTCCCGATCATGAGAACAGATTTTAATACTTGGAAACGTAACCTCCAGTTTGAGGATCAGCTGATGCACCCAAGTAGAGTCTTCTGTACTGAAGCTTACAAAAACATGGTACATGTCTTTCTCCGTGAGCTTAGGAACGGATAAAAAATTTGAAAAATGTGACTTTGCTGAATCGCCATTTTCTGGATTTTGAGAACTTTCCATTTTTGCTCTAATTTCTGCTTACACCTATAATGATGAACCAGAATAAATAACATTAGTCATTATTGTGTACTGACGAAGGGTGCGAAACGCGCATCGATGTGTTTCTCTCTGAGACCATTGATAGCCATCATGCCAGCTACAGGTAATTGAGATCATCCCATGTCTCTGATCATTGTGTGTGTATATATCGCCATCAGTAAATCACTGTATAGACTGTGGATTGTGCTAGGGGGAATCAGGAATGAGGCATATTATATGCTTTCTCTGTATCCCCTTGTTAACCTGTTGCATATTATATAATCATTATACCTTTATGGCTATGCTGGCACTTTGCTGATGGTCTTAGAACTACCATTTTAAGTAGGTTTTAATTTTGTATGTATATTTGTTTGGGTTCTGGGGGGTATCCATATTTATGGGATAATAAAGTTTATATTTCCGGACAAATATATGTCTAGAATTATATTGTTGCACAAATTGTGTGTTTGAGACATGCATAGGTCTACTATAGTCATTATTGTTTACTTAATTTTTTCAAGACACAACTAGAGACCAAAATGTGTGTGTATATATATATATATATATATATATATATACACAGTGAAGGAAATAAGCATTTGATCCCTTGCTGATTTTGTACGTTTGCCCACTGTCAAAGACATGAACAGTCTAGAATTTTTAGGCTAGGTTAATTTTACCAGTGAGAGATAGATTATATTAAAAAAAAAAAAGAAAATCACATTGTCAAAATTATATATATTTATTTGCATTGTGCACAGAGAAATAAGTATTTGATCCCTTTGGCAAACAAGACTTAATACTTGGTGGCAAAACCCTTGTTGGCAAGCACAGCAGTCAGACGTTTTTTGTAGTTGATGATGAGGTTTGCACACATGTTAGATGGAATTTTGGCCCACTCCTCTTTGCAGATCATCTGTAAATCATTAAGATTTCGAGGCTGTCGCTTGGCAACTCGGATCTTCAGCTCCCTCCATAAGTTTTTGATGGGATTAAGGTCTGGAGACTGGATAGGCCACTCCATGACCTTAATGTGCTTCTTTTTGAGCCACTCCTTTGTTGCCTTGGCTGTATGTTTCGGGTCATTGTCGTGCTGGAAGACCCAGCCACGAGCCATTTTTAATGTCCTGGTGGAGGGAAGGAGGTTGTCACTCAGGATTTGACGGTACATGGCTCCATCCATTCTCCCATTGATGCGGTGAAGTAGTCCTGTGCCCTTAGCAGAGAAACACCCCCAAAACATAATGTTTCCACCTCCATGCTTGACAGTGGGGACGGTGTTCTTTGGGTCATAGACAGCATTTTTCTTCCTCCAAACACGGCGAGTTGAGTTAATGCCAAAGAGCTCAATTTTAGTCTCATCTGACCACAGTACCTTCTCCCAATCACTCTCAGAATCATCCAGATGTTCATTTGCAAACTTCAGACGGGCCTGTACATGTGCCTTCTTGAGCAGGGGGACCTTGCGGGCACTGCAGGATTTTAATCCATTACGGCGTAATGTGTTACCAATGGTTTTCTTGGTGACTGTGGTCCCAGCTGCCTTGAGATCATTAACAAGTTCCCCCCGTGTAGTTTTCGGCTGAGCTCTCACCTTCCTCGGGATCAAGGATACCCCACGAGGTGAGATTTTGCATGGAGCCCCGATCGATGTCGATTGACAGTCATTTTGTATGTCTTCCATTTTCTTACTATTGCACCAACTGTTGTCTCCTTCTCACCCAGCGTCTTACTTATGGTTTTGTAGCCCATTCCAGCCTTGTGCAGGTCTATGATCTTGTCCCTGACATCCTTAGAAAGCTCTTTGGTCTTGCCCATGTTGTAGAGTCAGACTGATTAATTGAGTCTGTGGACAGGAGTCTTTTATACAGGTGACCATGTAAGTGAGCTGTCTTTAATGCAGGCACCAAGTTGATTTGGAGCGTGTAACTGGTCTGGAGGAGGCTGAACTCTTAATGGTTGGTAGGGGATCAAATACTTATTTCTCTGTGCACAATGCAAATAAATATATATCATTTTGACTTTCTGTTTTGTTTTTTTTTTATATATATAATCTATCTCTCACTGGTAAATTTAACCTAGCCTAAAAATTCTAGACTGTTCATGTCTTTGACAGTGGGCAAACTTACAAAATCAGCAAGGGATCAAGTACTTATTTCCTTCACTGTATATATATATATATATAAAAACATCGAACAGTAACCTTATATAGGAAAACAAAAAGGACATTACAGGGGATACTGGCACAGAAAATATTGAGCATAGAAAGAAGCTGTACACTGGTATAATACAATAAGCCTGAAAGAGGAATAGACCTAGCTGAGGTGGATATAATTTTCCCAAGACTGGATTGCAGTAGCCAATTTACATCTCTAGGACCAAACACTAAGCTCATTAGGGCCCATCCATTTATTCTCACCCACACACCATATGTTAATAAAATTGGGTTAACGTGAAAAAAATTATTATTGAACATTCACAATACAAAAGACAATTCTTGTAGAAAAGCATATGTAAAGTATTCTATTGGGGCTTATAGCACTGAGGTATATCACATATGTAAGTAGTGAATGTGGACTACTGCACCAACAAACACTACAGGAGCTATACGGTTAATACTATTTTAGTTTGGTCATCAATCCATTTTAAATCTGTTGTGAAATAGCCTTTATACACCTGCACTTCACATGGTCACGTGGGATGAAACGTCATTTCAGGAGGCCGGACTGCAGGACGTCAGAGGGACGCATCGCCATGACGACGGGTAAGTATAGGCTTTGTTTTCACTCGTTTTCCGAAAACAACAGATCTTTCGGCCAAAAAACTGCACCACAATTTGGTGCGGTTTTTCAGCAGAAATTCTCTACAGGGTCCAGGGCGGTGTACTATTATGCTACGTATCCACCATTGGTAAACATAGCCTGAGTCTGACTCCTGAGGCTTACAGATAATTCTGAGTATTTATATTCTTGCGGCGGACACGTCATGAGCTCATCGCTGTCAATCGGTATACAATGAACAATACACACATTTAATCACTTGCATTTTATATTCAAAATCAATACTTGTGGATTAGTCTTCTCGGCAGTGAAGCCTTTCACTTCCTATTATAGATGGAGAGTTGTGGGCAGCCTTGACAATAGGCCAATAGGGATCATCCTCCCCCCACCCCAGATTTTGGAAGAACAGGGGTATCAAGTAAATGCACCAGTGGTTTATAGAAAACAAGCTGAAGACCTTTTCAGGTGCGTATCAAATTGGAATTCGGTGTTACTGAGAAGGAATTCTTATATTATGCAAAAATACTACACTTTATTAAGGCACGTGAAGATAGTAAAATATTTGTAACTGGGGATCATATACTATTTTACTTAATAGCTAACTCTCCGCATAGAAAGAAAGTGGCTTCTAAGATATATTGTGTGCTATGTAAGGAAGACGAACAAAGATAAGAGCTTTGGGAGAATGCACTTAAATTGGTTTCGATAACAACATATAATAATGTAATTAGAATTTCACAGTTATTTATTTTACATGATGCCTATTATACTCCTTAAAAAATGTAAACAATTCTATCCAAAAGGTGAATCCGGATGTCCTAGATGTAAACAATTGGAGGCGGACTTGGTCCGTCTGTTGTGACACTGCCCCAAGCATCGTATCTATTGGAAGAAAATAATTTGAAGAAATTGAGAAAATTGGAAGAATCCATATACCTTGGGACCTTATACAGAGTTGGGGAGAAATTGGGGTATCACTGGGGATCCTAAGAATGTTAAATTATGGTTAAAAGCACTACACATGACTAGAAGGGTCCTCTGACATAATTGGAGGACAAGTAAACCACCTGGATTTGAAGCTTGGGTCAGGGCAATGAGGGGATTGATCGCCTCAGAAAAGAACTACTGCGGAGAAAACAAACAATTACAGGAATTTGAAAAAAGATGGCAGTGTTGGGACGAAGGCTATATTTAAGAAGGAGAATATATCAATTATTATTATAAATTTTTTTAAATGTCTTTTTTTTTTTTTGCTCTTTCCTCCACGGGAGTTGGGGTATGTTTGAATCACAATGGATTCAATTATAGGGGGGCTATAAAGTATTTTAATGTTTATGTACCTATGTGAATGTTATTTTAATATTATTATAATGACTAATGTATTACAAGTCAAAGTATTACAGGGTATTAGAGCCACTAGAGAACTGAGAAATATGTTGGCGCTTTACCTATAAAGAGCAATTTTACTATTATTATACTATAATATGTTGGTTGTTTTTTAAATGTATTGCTCTTATGTGAAAGAAATAAAAAAAAACAAATAATTTCTTTCAAAACACATCCAATGCATTTCCACTGCCTGCTCTCCCCCCTCACCAGGTAATGAGATTCCTTGGGGGGAGGGTCATAAACCGTCCCATGGCCCCCCCCCCTTGCACGTGCATAAGCAGGTGATGCCATACAGACGTGCACTGACAAGATATAAGAGGGGCAACAGCAGGGGCGTACCTAAAGGCTCATGGGCCCTGGTGCAAGAATTCAGCTTGGGCCCCACTACCCCTCCCCAACACCACTAAACCCCTGCGCATGCCTATGCCCAGCCGCTTTGCCCGACAAACCCCATGAATGACTCCACAGTATTATGCTCCCCATAGCCACACACACACACACACACACTATAATGTATAATGCCCCCCATAGCTGCACCCACAATATAATGCCCCCCATAGCTGCCCACAGACAGTATAACACACACACACACACACACACACACACACACACACACACAGACACACACACACACTATAATGCCCCCAAAGGCTGACCAAACAGTATAATGCCCCATAGCTGCCCCCATACAGTATAATGCCCCCATAGCTGCCCACACACAGTATAATGCCCCCCATAGCAGCCCCATACACTATAATGCCCCATACACTATAATGCCCCCATAGCTGCTCCATACAGTATAATGCCCCCAATAGCTGCCCCATACAGTATAATGCCCCCCATAGCTGCCACCAACAGTATAATGCAACCAATAGCTGCCCCATACAGTATAATGCCATCCATAGCTGCCCCATACAGTATAATGCTCTCCATAGCTGCCACCTACAGAATAATGCCCCCATAGATGCCACATACAGTATAATGCCCCCATAGCTGCCCCATACAGTATAATGCCCTCCAAAGCTGCCACCTATAGTATAATGCCCCCCATAGCTGCCACCAACAGTATAATGCAACCAATAGCTGCCCCATACAGTATAATGCCATCCATAGCTGCCCCATACAGTATAATGCTCTCCATAGCTGCCACCTACAGAATAATGCCCCCATAGATGCCACATACAGTATAATGCCCCCATAGCTGCCCCATACAGTATAATGCCCTCCAAAGCTGCCACCTATAGTATAATGCCCCCCATAGCTGCCACATACAGTATAATGCCCCCATACAGTATAATGTCCTCCATAGCTGCCCCGTACAGTATAATGCTCCCATAGCTGCCCCATACAGTATAATGTCCCCTATAGCATAATGCCCCCCATACAGCATAATGCCCCCCATAAGGTTTAATGCTCACTCAGCAGCTACCATATGAACCCCCTCCCATACCCAGTATAATTCCCCCATATGTACCGAATAGAAAAATAATAACATAATTACTTACCTATCCACGTTCCCACGACGGGTGGAGGATCCTTCTCCTCTGCACTGTGCTGTGTGACTCTGGGCAGACAGGCGCTATGATGTCACAACATTGCGCCTGCGCCGAGCCGATCGCGGCACAGTGAATGCTGGATCATGGCTCCAGCATTGCACTGAACTGTATTTGCGTCCTGAGGACGCAAATACAGTTGGAAGCGCGACCAGCGCTGCGTGGCAACCAGGGTTGCCAACCTCCACTTCAGAAATTTCTGGACAACTGAGCTAAAATTCACAGACAGACCAAAATTTTTACAGACACATTACAAAATCGTTGCCTGTGCACTGTGCAGTGTGCTAGGGGTGACTCACCAATTACAGCTCCGCTTGTAGCTTTCCCCCGATAACTTAGGTGGTTTTCTCTGATTTGAGTTCTTGACGTTCTCTTTTTTTTCTCATCCCAGACCACTGTGATGACTTATTCCAACCACGACTCGTCTCTGCAGAATTTGACACACAGACATGTTCTACCCCTTGTAGATAGCGCCACACAGCCCATCCTTGTAGATAGCGCCACACACAGCCCCCTTGTAGATAGCGCGCCCCCCTTCCCTTGTAAGTAGCGCAACACAGCCTTCTCCGCCCTTACTTAGTGCGGAGTGCGGTAGCCTATCGCTACCACTCTCCGCTCTGCCTGACATGACTCACCATCAGGAGAAGGTGGTCTTGAAGCGAAGCGGCACCGCAGAGGATCACTTTTGACTGGGCTCGGTGACGGCACAGGACTGGACCAGTCCAATCACCTGACCTCATATCAGGTGACTGGATTGTTCCACTCCTGGCACCAACCTCAGTTGGCAGCAGCGGGCCTGCATATATTAATATTCTGCATTTGCACTGCGCATGTACATTTTGGCGCATGCGCAGTGCAAAGATCCGGGAGACTGCAGAAAAATCCCGGACAGTGTTTTTTTCTGCTGGATGCTACGGACGGCAGAACACCCATTTTTGCGGATGGTCCGTAAATTTACGGACGGTTGGCAACCCTGGTGGCAACAGGGGCCCGGTCGCAACTTCAACCATTGCCATCCCTATAGCTACGCCACTGGGCAACCAGACGCCAATAGCTCTCTTGTTCCTGACTCACCAATCTAGGACCACATGCATTGCTAAGTATCCTTCCCCTCGCTCTCCCCTCTCCTACCCTTCTCCCCATAAACCCTGCATTCCCTGGTAATCTTTTTCCTTCCCTGATCTACAGATTTCCCCTGGTATTTAACCCCTTGAGTGTATAGGGAAAGTTAGAGCCAGGTGGGGGTGGGTCACAGAAGCAAGCATGAGTGAGTGCACTGTAATTTGTATGTATGTTTAGATGAGTGGGTGGTGGTGTAATATAGTACTGTTGATTTCTTATACTGTGCCACATATAGTGTGAGTATACTCAATATATATTAACTTGTTATGTGTATTGTGGTATACTGATACTATACTGTGAATATTTACTGTGTTTGGTGTATTTTATATCTAAGAGTGATTACGGTTTGTATTAATAAATATTACCTTTATTTACTATACAGTCATATACACTTAGCAGCAAAGCAAGTAGACTAATGTTAATACAAGAGAAAGGGATGGAAGCTAGGCATAACCCTAGTGACCCTGATATAAAGGAGGTAGTAGTAGTGGGCGACACGAACCAGTGAACCCCACTGTTACACTAGCTCTTTAACATTGAGCAAGCACACCTACCCGATGGATCCAGTTATGACAGGGTTTATGTACAGGGATAATTACTGATTTATACAGGGATGATGGGGGTTAATACAGGGATGATGGCTGGACTACCCATCCTCCCTGTATATACCAGCCATCATCCCTGAATATAACCCCATCATCCCTGTATATACCAGCCAGGCTGGTATACAGGTATGATGGGGATTATATACAGGTATGATCGGGGTGATATACAGAGGTGATGGGGGTCATATAAGGGGACGATGGGGGTTATATACAGGGATGATAGCTTGACCAGGCATTATCCATGTACATAACCCCCATCATCCCTGCATACAACCCCCATCATCCATGTATATAACAGCCAGGCTTGTATATACAGGGATGATAGGGGTTATATACAGGGATGGGGGTTATATACAGGGATGATGGGGGGTTATATACAGGGACGATGGGCGTTATATACAGGGATGATGGGGGGTTATATACAGGGATGGGGGGTTATATACAGGGACGATGGGGGTTATATACGGGGACGATGGGGGGTTATATACAGGGACAATGGGAGTTATATACGGGGACAATGGGGGTTATATACGGGGACGATGGGGGTTATATACGGGGACGATGGGGGTTATATACGGGGACGATGGGGGTTATATACGGGGACGATGGGGGTTATATACGGGGACGATGGGGGTTATATATACACGGGGATGATGGGGGTTATATACGCTTTCATTCACTTTCAGAGAG
Source organism: Rhinoderma darwinii (assembly GCF_050947455.1). Classification (NCBI taxonomy): domain Eukaryota; kingdom Metazoa; phylum Chordata; class Amphibia; order Anura; family Rhinodermatidae; genus Rhinoderma; species Rhinoderma darwinii. Next base: position 80,545,559 of record NC_134697.1, on the reverse strand, counting down.
GACTGCAACACTTTCTAATGCAAACTCCTCAGATTTCAGAGAAAAGATAAAAGGCTATGTACACCGTCGAAAGTGATAGACACACACACATATATATATATATATATATACACACACACACACACATATATCAGTTTGTTTGGTGCAACTTTCTAACTAGTTTTCATTAAAAATAAATTTAATGAAGGGACTGACTGGTTCAGTGTCAGTGGGTCCTGCATGTCTCTGACACGCAGGATGCACCAGTTATCGATCGCATCTAAGTTATGAACTTAGATGTGATTGAAACAGCTCGATCCTGCGTGTTACATGCGTTGGGGGGGACCACTCAGAAATGTTTTGCCCCCCCCTGTGCTAAACCCCTAGCTACGCCCCTGGTTACCATAGTTTGATAATATTTTAAGTTCAGTTAAGTAAAATCCCATGGGTCTGAGTATTGCGGACGCTACAATATGACCTTATTATGGCCCTCTGAAATGGACCTAAGCAAACAGAGCCAATAAGAACATTAGTAATAATGCTATATTATGTGTTAGCATCTTGTTTTGGGCTTTCTTTCTGTAGGTATTCTACCCTTACAAGTGAGTGTTGAACATCTGAAAATCCAGTTCCTATCATGTCCGATTTGTTACCAACTAAAAGAATTGTATTATGTATTGTAAATAGCAAAGCAAGAAGCTTTTGCATGCGTACCTCCTCTTATAAGGTAACATGTTAGTTCATTTTGGGTCATTGTAAAAAAAAAAAAAAACACCTACCTGGTTAATGCAGATGTATACAAGATCAAATCCTTCTTTGTGTGCAGTAACATCCAGAAAGTAAAAAGATTTAATTAATTTGCAAGCAGTTTCAGAGATCGTTCTGCTGACTTTTGGTTTCATTTCTGTAGAAGACCAGCTCCCCCGCCCATTCAGAATGCATGTACACTGTTTCCGCATTCCCTTTGAATTCTTTTTTTTAACCAGAAATGTGGACTGAACATCTCCAGCCTTGAAAAGCATTCAGAAACCTATCAGGCTGGATTCACACGAGCATTTTCGGTCCGTAAAGGACGGAACGTATTTCGGCCACAAGTCCCGGACCGAACATCATAGTTATGTACGACGCTAGGAGTCCCTGCCTCGCTGCGGGACAACTGTCCCGTACTGTAATCATGTTTTCAGTACGGGACAGTAGTTCCACGGAGAAGCCGGGACTCCTAGCGTCGTACATAACTATGATGCTAGGAGCCCGGCTCCCTGCACTGTGTTCGGTCCGGGACTTGCGGCCTTTACGGGCCGAACATGCTCGTGTGAATCCAGCCTAACACTGATCAAATGATCGCATAATGAAGTCCCCTAGTGGGACTAAAAAAAAAAAGTTTAAAAAAAGTTTAATAAAGTAAAAAAATACATAAAAATCCCAGGTAAAAAAAAATGAAAACACATTTTTTCCCCTTACAAAATGTTTTATTATGAAAAAAAAAAAAAAGTTGAAATGTTACACATATTTGGGATCGCCGCGTCCGTAACGACCACAACTATAAAACTATTACATTATTTAACCCGCACGGTAAACGCCGTAAAAAATAAAATAAAAAACAATGCCAGATTTGGGGTTTTCTATTACTCCTGCTTTCAAAAATTTGTTGATAAAAAGTGATCAAAAAGTTGTATGTACTCCAAAATGGTACAAATAAAAACTAAAAGTCGTCTAACAAAAAACAAAACCCTCATACAGCTGCATCGGCGGAAAAATAAAAAAAGTTATGGCTCCTAAAATATGGCGACACAAAGCCAAATAATTTTGAAAAAAAGTGTGATTTTACTGTGTAAAAGTAGTAAAACATAAGAGAACTATATAAATTTGGTATCGTCACAATCATAACAACCCACTGAAGAAAGTAATTATGCTGTTTATACCACACGGTAAACAGTGTAAATTTAGGACGCAAAAAAAGCGACAAAATTACTGGATTTTATGTAAGCGATCGCTGGTTCAAGTCCCCTAGGGGGCTCAATAAAAAAAAAAAAACAACCTCTCTACTTTCTTTAATAAACAAAAACAAACTTTTCCCATTTTTTTCTCAAATACCAATGTAAAAAAACATAACTTGTATTGTCGCATCTGTAAAAGTCCGAACTATCACAATATAACATTATTTAACCCGCATGGTGAACGCAGTAAAAAAAAAAACAAACCGCAAAAATCGCAGTTTTTTGGTCACCTCATCTCGGGAAAATTAAAAAAGTTCTCTCTCAGAATATGGGGACTCAAAAATTTGATTTGTAATCATTTGTTTTGTCTTTGTAAAAGTAGTGAAACGTAAAAAAAATTATACGCTGCAATCGGATTGACCCTTTGATTAAATAAAGGTAACATGTTGTTTTCACCAAACGCAGAAAGCTGTAAAAACTAGACCCCCTAAAAAAAAACAAAGCCATTGTGCGGGGCAGAGCACTACTAGCACTCTGCCTGGGAGTGGTGTAGCTAAAGACTCATCGGCCCGGGTGCAAGAATTCAGCTTGGGCCCCCCTACTCCTCCCCAACACCACCAGACCCATGCCCAGCTGCCTTGCCCGATAGACCCCATGAATGCCCCCACAGTACAATGCCCCCCCATAGCTGCCCCCACAGTATAATGCCCCCCCCCATAGCTGCCCCCACACAGTATAATGCCCCCCATTCAGTCTAATGCTCCCCATAGCGGACCACCATAGTATAATGCTCCCCATAAAGGCCCCCTCACACTATAATGCCCTCCATAGCTGCCCCCACATGGTATAATGCGCCCGTAGCTAACCACCACAGTATAATGCCCCCATAGCTGCAGTCCCCACAGTATAATGCCCACCATAGCTGCTCCCACAGTAAAATGCTACCACACAGTATAACGCCCCCATAGCTGCCCACCACACAGTATAATGCCCCCATAGCTGCCCCCACACAGTATAATGCCCCCCGTAGCTGCCCCCACAGTATAATTCCCCTCATAGCTGCCCCCTCACAGTATAATGCCCCCATAGCTGCCCCCACAGTATAATGCCACCACACAGTATAATGCCCCCCATAGCGTCCCCCCACAGTATAATGCCCCCCATAGCTGCCCCCAACAGTATAATGCCCCTATAGCTGCCCCCACAGTATAATGCCCCCATAGCTGCCCCCCACAGTATAATGCCCCCCATAGCTGCCCCCACAGTATAATGCACCTATAGCTACCCCCACAGTATAATGCCCCTATAGCTGCCCCCACAGTATAATGCCCCTATAGCTGCCCCAACAGTATAATGCCCTCCATAGGTGCCCCCACAGTATAACGCCCGCATAGCTGCCCTATACAGTATAAGCCCCCCCATAGCTGTCCAATATAGTATAATGCCCCAATATGTACGTACCGAATAGAAAAATGATAACATAATTACTTACCTATCCCCGTTCCCACGACGTGTGGAGGATTCTTCTCCTCCTCTGCACTGTGAGGTGAGTGACTCGGCGCAGACAGTCGTGATGATGTCACGAAAGCAGAGTCAGTTGGAAGCGGAACCAGTGTGGTCAGCGGTGTGTGGCAAGAGGGTCCCTGTGGGCCCCCCAGGCTAAGGGGCCCGGTCACAGTTACGACCCCTATAGCTACGCCAGGCTGGGACACTGCTCTGGTCCGGACATCACTGTCCATATATGGACTGTGACATCAGGGGATTTCCCAGAGACAGAGTCCGGGAGCAGAGCTGCTAGCACATATATGGACAGTGATGCCATGACAACGGCAGCTTCATCACCCGGCGGCCAAGTGGGCCCCCCCAATTGGAGTGGGCCCCGGCACTTGCCAGGGTTCGCCAGGTGCTGACGCTGGCCCTGTAATTATATATATTTGTGAATTGCAGGCAGATTTAAACAAACTAAGTGTTTGGGCGTCCACTTGGCAAATGAAGTTTAATGTAGATAAATGTAAAGTTATGCACCTGGGTACGAAAAACCTGCAAGCATCATATGTTCTAGGGGGAGCTACACTGGGGGAGTCAATTGTTGAGAAGGATCTGGGTGTACTTTTAAATCATAAACTAAATTTCAGCATGCAGTGTCAATCAGCTGCTTCAAAGGCCAGCAAAATATTGTCGTGTATCAAAAGAGGCATGGACTCGCGGGACAGGGATGTAATATTACCACTTTACAAAGCATTAGTGAGGCCTCATCTAGAATATGCAGTCCAGTTGATAGAAAGGATGCCCTGGAGTTGGAAAAAATACAAAGAAGAGCAACGAAGCTAATAAGGGGCATGGAGAATCTAAGTTATGAG
>NC_134697.1:79779545-79872045 GCF_050947455.1 Rhinoderma darwinii | reverse complement strand
AGAGAGAGAGAGAGAGAGAGAGATATAGAGAGAGAGAGAGAGATATAGAGATATAGAGAGAGATATAGAGAGAGAGATATATAGAGAGATATATATATATAGAGAGAGAGAGATATATATATATATAGAGATATATATATATATATATATATATATATATATATATATAGAGAGAGATATATATAGAGAGAGAGAGATATATATAGAGAGAGAGATATATATAGAGAGAGAGAGATATATATAGAGAGAGAGATATATATAGAGAGAGAGATATATATAGAGAGAGAGATAGATAGAGAGAGATAGATATAGAGAGAGATAGATATAGAGAGAGAGATATAGAGAGAGATATAGAGAGAGAGATATAGAGAGATATATAGAGAGAGATATAGAGATATATATAGAGAGAGATAGAGAGAGAGATATATATAGAGATATAGAGAGAGAGATATATAGAGAGAGATATATATAGAGAGAGAGATATATATATATATATATAGAGAGAGATATATATATAGAGAGAGATATATATAGAGAGAGATATATATAGAGAGAGATATATATAGAGAGAGATATATATAGAGAGAGATATATATAGAGAGAGATATAGAGAGAGATATATAGAGAGAGAGAGAGAGACACACACACACTATATATCTATATGAAAAACCATGAGCACACTAGTCGTGATCCTAATGGCCATTAGTGCACCTACAAATTAAGGATTGGGCAATATACTCTACTTACCAGTAGATGTCCCCATTACCTACCAAAGCAAAATTCAGACTGTGCTGCCCAGACAGCCCGCTCTGTGTTCCTTTAAGCCTTTACAAGTCCCTACAAATCCTCTGCTGCTGCTTCCTAACAGGGAGCACTAAAGCTGACACTGTCTGTCTGACCTTGTGGTTATTGATTAACTATCTCCCCATTCCCTGCCATCTTTCACACCTCCAGGGCTTGCAAACAGAGAGCTTAGGAACAGCAGTCAAACACACTGACAGCTACTAAGGAAGAAAAAAAAACAAACTGATCTAAAAACATAAAGAAATGAAGCAACATAAAAAAAGAAGGGAATGGTAAAGAGTAGTTTGTAGAGGAAGCGGTGTGGGGGGGGGGGGGGAGAAATTACAAAATGAAGAATAAGGATTGCGATTAAGGAGGCAGCGGGATGATGGTTATATGAGCAATAAAGAATGACCACAGCGTTAACAAAAGGAAGGATGAATAAAATACATAGAGAGAGGAAATGACCACACAAGAGGTATACTGGATGTAGAATTCTAGAATGATGGAGGGAGAAAACTCTGGAAAAACAAAGAAAAGATCGCAGTGGAAAAGCAAAAGCTTTCAGTTGAAGAGTGTAGAGATTAGATGGAGTTTAGTATAATTTATACCTATAATCTGAACCCCTTACCTAATGCTTCTGTTTCTCATTAGAATTTTCACATTGTTTGTTCTGTCCAGGAAAAGAACATTATACAAAGTGTCAACCTTTTTGGCATACAAAGAGTACATTTTGAGTTGCACCTTTTAAAAAAATCACAGACGGGAGCGACAACAGCTTGTGCGAGTCCCCTGCTCCTCTCCTTTGGGAGGTATATCAGAGAAGCACAGAAATTGGTTCATCACCATGCACATCTTAGCTGGGTTTAAAGAACAGCACAACGGCTGTGTGGCCAATATACAAGCGGTGGGTTAGGGGACGATATGACAGCCTGGAGAACAGATTTTTATCAGTTTACTAAAAAGATGCTCATATAAAAGCATTAGAAAAAAGAAATAAAAAGAATCCTTATATTATAAAGAAAATGTGGACCAATAAAAGAAGAAATAGAATAGCTAGGTGCCCATCTCTATTTAGGTTTGATTTCCATGCTGAAGACTAGTGGAGATGTCTTGTCAACATTATGGTGCCATATTATGAAGATATTCTCCCCCAGAATACTTCTATTAGACAATACCACTGTAATACTTCACCCATGAAGTCAGAGGCATGGCCGCATAGATTGCTATGGCTGCTGTAATATGGTCATGAGCCTTTGAAGTGAGAGAGTGCCGTACAGGTCTGATCCTTCATACGCACAAAAAAGGGAAGACTCCGTTAATCACAAAGGAGTTTCCGAACACGTGATATCGACTATACTGAAAGCACTAAATCCCTCCTCATATACGGACTGATAATCTGTTTTCGCCACTTTATAGTAACTTTAAGTAGGACAGGTCTTATGGTGATCGCCATGAAAGAACAGGAGTATTTCTCAGTAGTCAACATACACTGAATGGCCACATTATTAGAGACACCCATCTAGTAGCGCATTGGACCTCCAGTGGCCTTCATAACCGAAGTAATTCGTCATGGCATAGATTCCACTAGGTGTTGAAATCAATCTGCAGGAATATCCCATGAAGATAGGATAGCTTCTCGCAGTTGCCGCTAAAGTCTCCTTCCATCATAGGGTAAACAGCTGGTTTAAGGGATGAACTTGGCCAACCACAATGCTTAGGTAAGCCATACTGTCCATCCACCGGTATGCAGGGAGTGCCAAGAAAACCTTCCTCATACCATCACTCCACAAGCCTGACCATCATAACACATTACTCAGTTATCCAATTTTTGCGCTCTTTTGCCCGCAATGGCATTGGTACTAGTCTTGTGCTGTTAAGGAACATCCATGCTAAGGAATGATGAATCGTGCGTTTGAACACGTTTGTTGCAGCTGTAGCGTTGTATTCGGCTTCAGTTTGTCGGTTTGCGATTCTTGACATCCTTCTCTGATCCCTTTTGTTGACGAGTTGTTTACGCTCACAGGATCACCTTTCGCTGGATGTTTTTCCTCGATCACAACATTCTCAAATTACTCAACACCGTTGCATGAGAAAACCCCACAAGGTTGGCAGTTTTTTTTAAATATTGTCTTTGGCTAGTCCAGCACCGGTATCCGCGTCTCATTCAAAGGCGCTCAATTTTCCCATACTAATGTGGATTCACACAAACTGATCCACAGAAAACATGCTCACTTGATTTAATGCTGCACTCTGGGGGCACATGTCTAATTTCCATACCGGGAAGCTCTAATCGTGAAAGGGCAGTTGTCTTTAATAAAGTGGCCATTCAGTGTAGTAGCCTCCAATAATCAGAGTGCAATAAATATTATGAGTGAACCAAAGAATATCATAAAAAAAACAAAAAAAACACAAACAATAATAATGACATCAGATCTGCTGAAAAATGTGGTGCAGAAACTCGGACTAACACACTAATTTCTATACTCGTATATCAAATCTGGTCAGTAGTCATAGTCAACAAGGCCACTTCTCCTCCAGCACCCACTCCTGTGCACTACCTCAAGTCTTCCTCTTAGGCTACATTCACACAGACGTGGCCAGTCTATGGGGGGATATGTGAAGCGGAAAAAAATAGGACATGTCCTATTTTTTCACGGACCCTTGACACGCTCCGTTGAAACAATGCTCGTGTGAATGGCCCCATTGAAAATACAGGAGTCCGTGTGACGGCCGTTGTTTTAATGGTGATACAGGCTCGTCTGAATGAGCCCTTACTCTCATCCGATCTACCCCTCCCTTTCAATTTGCCCTCACTTTGCCAGCCTCCCCAGATGCAGACAGATGAACAAGCATAAACAATGCCAGTCCCACAGCAATGTTAACGAATCTATCAGTATATTAAAAATAGCTTGCAGGCAAAATGCTGCTACTCCTCCCACAGCTTCAACTAAATGATCCATACCTAAAAGCTTGCAGATCACGCACAGTCATAACTGATGCCCCGACCACACAAATATAGGACCCCACTTGGGCAATTCTTCCACCATCTTTGCAAGCCCCTACAATAACATAGGCCAATTAACTCTTTCGAAACAAATTGCAATTTTATATTCTGGCGATGAGGGATATTCACTAACCAGACCGTGTACTGAGATTCCATCACAGTGAAAGCTCCACGTGAGTCTAGGGTTACCTGCTCCCTTGTGTGTGACACATTAGTCTGTATTGGCAGTAGAGCACCCGTTGAGAAGTAATAAAGAAAACCGCCAAGATACAAATCACGCATGTCCATCACCCATTTCAATTTATGCCTGAAAGTTTCCCCCTTGCAAATCTTTCAGGAAGAATTCAATTGTATATATTGGTTTGGTAGGACTGAAGCTCAGACCTCAATATCCTGCAAAATAAAACATTTGGAAGCAATAGCCCTCGTTTTAGTCGACAGCTAAAACCTCTAGTAGAGTTCGAAGAACTGCAAATCTCTGCTGAGCGGCAGATTACGAGGGGACATAAGAGGGAGATTAAAACTGGTAGGAGTATACAAAGAGGTATAATAAAGGAGATGGCCGAAACCGCAACTAGTGCGAGAGGACACATGAACGGGGAAAAGACAACAACATGCTGGAAAAAAAAAAAACAGAAGGGCGATCTCAAGTCAGAAGACTCATTCCACAAACTAACTATTAATTGCACCGGCATATTCTAATTACACCAATCAGACAATCTTCCTCCCCAGAACAGCCCAAGCTGCCCGAGATTTACAATAGCTGTGTATTTCTATACAAGCAGTGCTTTAGATGAAGAGGCAGTTGCATATTAATTACAGAGTTAATTAATTAGGTACTATCGTGTAATCATGTTGTAATTCATTGGTTTACTCTCAAGTGTATGAAGCAGTACTCCGAGATGAAAGCAACGTAACGAGTCATATTTCTATCAATTAACACATGTAGTTTGCGAAGAAAGGCAAACGCCAGGGGTCTTCTTACACCCAGCAAGATACAAGGGTTAAAAATATATCTGCTACAGAAGAGAGAATTCTGCTTGAGTACTTATGTGACTTCACAAACTATTGGATTCATGGTACATTAGTCAGGCAGAAAAGGGGGCACTTACATGTGCCATTTTTTGGCCATGCAGCAAAAACGCACAAGGTTTTAATGCGGTTTTTGCCTGTGCCGTATTTATGGGTGAAACACTTACAAATGACACCTGTAAAAACCACACAGGCAAAAAACGCATCGCAAACAGCGGCCGTTATTACCGCAATTTTCCATACCGTTTACCGCGCAGCCAAAAACATCTCCTGTAAACGCAAACCCTAAAGTAATAGAAAAAAGCCAAAGCAGAAGTATTATTATATGTGATATTTTAATGACATGCACTTGTTGCTCAATAGACCAAGAAAAATAAAAAGTAAAAACTTTACAGGATGGAGGGCTTGATGTGTAGTCAGAATCACAAGTTCTAGGCAGCGTTGTGGCGATATTTTCAATGGGTACTTTTTAAGCGTTTCTCTATTAACAGAAAAGTATAACTAATGTTCGACTATTCTGGCGCTGACAACAGAAGAAAATTGCCTGAAAAAGTATTGCAACAGCAGACATAGAGCTCAAAGTACATACAAAAGTTTTATTATATGTAACACCACATTTACAATAAAGTTGATGGATCTTTTCGCTAGTGAAAAGGAACATTAAGGACACATGCGCACATTGCGTACTATGCAGATTTGCCGATTTTTATGCAGCAAATCCGCAGCGTAATACAGTCCCAGCAATGTAACCGACACTTCGTGTAATCTCATCTACAGGTTGCAGAATTTTTTTGCACCTAACATCAGCAACATGCAATCATTTAAGTAAATATTTTATTACAAAAAGGGGTAGACAACTTACTGTAGACTTTAGGAGCAAGTTGGGAATCTCCTGGAGCAAGTTTGACAATTTTAGTCGACAGACAACAAAAACTTCCTTAGGCACAAACGGAACACTACCTACAAAGTTAGACCAAGCAAATTTCTAGGTGCATGGATACCTGGCTTCTGGGATTATCCATCCCTGTAATACACCCATGCTCTGGATCTCAACAAAAATTACACTGTAATCGTAAAATGCTGCCCCAGTTTTCTCTAGGCGGACTTGTCTTTAAACATCCATGTATGCAATTCAGTTCTTGCAATTAGAGGATTTCATGTGGCATTTCAATTTGGATGTAGGCACTACAACAACGGTAACACACTTTCATGTGAAACAGTGTACTCGTTGTCCTTCATGTGTATCTATCTCCATGGCAAATTAACCTTAAATGGCTTGTAATGTCCTTAGAACTGGTCAGATGTGACGCCTGCTTATGCCGTCGCAGCCAGGTGCAGACGGAGACTGGTCATGGGCCCAGGCGTAAAGGGTCAAGGGCCCCTTTCCAACCTTCACAGACTCGATCCACTACAGATAGGTTATTTCATTGCATTTTATCAGAATTTATGTCCCAATGTCAAATGCATCTGCGTCCTCAGTTGAATCCAGTGGTGGAGCAGGGAGCAGTCAGCTCCCTGGCCCACCATTCACTAACTAAGCCAGCTGGGTTCTATGGGGACCTTATGCTGTGGGGAGGAACTATGGGAGCATGATACTGTGTGGGCTGAACAGGGTGGGTTTGGACAGGGTTAGAGGCGTGGCTTAACAGGGAAAAAAATTGCCCCTCTTTACAATAGACTTCGATATTTGGCTGAAAATAAATTCACAGCCTTCCTAACGGAAGAGAAAATCTTGTTTTCTTGAAATGCAAACCATTCAGATAGCGAACTGTATGAAGTGTGAGGATTTAAACAATAACTAAGCAGTCCATCCCTTCACAGCACATCGACGATCAAAAATATGTTGTTCACATTTTAGAGCTATTGAACGACCCTAAAAGTATAGCAAATAGGTATGTACATATAACAGTTTGAAAGGTGACAGATAACTGTATACATATAATAGTCATATAGGGTAAACAGCCTCCCACATATAGTGCAGATATGCTCCGAGGGTCTATCACATATCAACGTCCTGGACAGGCCAGCAACAGCAAAAGGATAATGTGCAGAGAGCCTATACCTGTGCTTTGTCACACTTAGAATACAGAGCCTTATTCTGGTTCTGGGCAGCGCAACTCAAACTCTCAAGTTTCAATAATTCTGTAAAATTATTAAATTGTACATGCAATGAGAACCTCAAAAGGTTGAAAACAAATTCAATAATTGCTAGACTTGCTTTGGAGAGCATTTATTTTCCTTCCTCAGTAATATAACTCTTGATATTACATGGTACTTTACCTTTGTGACAATCTTCGAAGGATAGGGGAAAGGGACAGTGAGGGTAGAAGCTACTTTAAGAAGAGGTAGGTTTTCAGGTTACTTTGGAACCCTTGAAAGGGGAGAGAGTCTGATGTGTTCGGGTAGCGAGTTCTAGTGTATGGAGGATGTGCCAAAGAAGTCTTAGAGAGACGATAATACGAGAAGTAGACAAGAGAAGGTGGTCTTGTGAGGATCGGAGATCAATCGTGAGATGGTTTTAGATTTGGGCAGAGATGAATAGAGAATACAAGTTGTGGACTGCCTAATATGTCATTGTCAATATTCGCTAGGCAAGGGGGAGAGAGAAAGACGTTAGATGGCAGAGAGGAAAGGCTGTAGAGAAATGAGAAAGGTGGATCAACCGGAGTTGAAGATAGATTAGAAGGGTACAAGAGTGTAAGGCTAGTTTCATACAGGCGTTGCGCATCTTGGAGGTGAAAAACTGCCGGTTTTTTTTTTAAGTCCGAGGTGCATCCGTGCTTTGCGCTGCGGGATGCGATACCACGCATCCCCCGTAGACTAGAGCCTCTGGAGGAATGCGTGAAGCGTAAAAAAATAGGTCACATCCTATATTCTCACACACCCTTCACATGGTCCGTTGAAACAACGGCAGTCCGAACAGCCACATTGAATTATATAGGTCCGCGTGACGGCCGTGGTTTCAACGGCCGTCACACGGACGTTTAACACGTTTGTGTGAATTAGGCCTTAAAGGGAAGGCCACAGAGGAGGATGTCGCAGTAGTCTAACTGGGATATGATGAGGGAACGTATGAGCATTTTGGTCAACTCAAGATTGAAGACGGAGCAGATTAGAAAAACGTTTTTTTAGATGGGGACGGCATGAGGTCGTGACGGCTCGTACACCTACTCTAACGTACAGATCAAAATCAAAGGATATCATTGAGGCAGGTTACACGGATACTAGTTTACTAGTTATACAAGTCCGTTGCGAGATTCCCAGACTACAAGGTAAAACTCCCTTTAGTAGTAACACCGTTTCTATTACCACTTTACAATAAAACCCTTGCAACTCTCTTAACTGCACTTCCACCAAGCCAAAAGGTCAGAAGGAAGACACATTGGGCCGGAAGGGGAACTGAAGCAAGAGCTACCTGTTTTATCATGTAAAATAATGAAAATTTCCTTCAAAACAGAAAAAAGCCTGCAGTAGGTTTCAATGACTGTCAGAATAGCTGTGTCGCTCCAGATGTGAGGCCTCTACGTTACTGCTAATTACGTATTCTCCCTGGTAGCACCCTGTATTCGCAAGCAGACAACGTGAGACCAGGGAGCAGAATTAATTACAATCTGATATATTCCATCTCCAGCTAGTGCCTCCCAAGATAATGTTTTTTTTTGTCCCGAGTTCCTATAATTAGCTGTTGGCTTGATCATCTTCCCTTCTACTGCAGCAAGGGCACCTTGATTGTAACTCCCCCAAATGTCACATTGATATATGGTTATATGGCACATCCTGCTTATAAACCACCCTCGTCATATCTGTTCATGTGATATGAAACTGGCTTATTCTGTGCACAGAATTTTGATATATATTTAATGTTTTAAATAACAGACCAGATAAAAACGACATGGAAAACCACATCTATAATAATAAAATCTGCTGGAAGAGCAAGTTTAATAGCCTAAACTGCCCCAACATTACACCGTTAGGACGTCTCGATGTTTAGAACTGAAACCAGAGGCTACTTAAACTTTAGTCATTCCTTTTACTTGTACCGATCCGAAGCTTCAACCTGTACTTAAGTCCAGCGATACATTCATAATTCTGCATCTCTTCCGAAGCTGAAATCTCCCAGCATTCCTTGCTGACTCAGGGTCTACACAGAGTTGCTGATTTGAGTTCTGGGAAGTGTAGTATTTACACCAGGCAGTGTACAATAATCTAATGCAGAAAAACGAAATGTTCTACTGCATGAAGTGGTTAGATGGGGGACAAGTTGTAACTCTGTAAATACATTTCATTTTTCAACTGCATTAATGCTAAGTTACTCTTTACATAGATCGGATTTATTTGTAAAATGGTGTTCAAAGGCGGACATGTGTTTCAATGTGATACATTTTCAACTTTAAGAAGCCCTCAGTTTTTTCCTCGCCCCCCATTTAAAAATGTTATGATGTACAAGGTAGTCAGGTGTATTTGTCTAACTGGTGTTGCCTTTCACGGGTAACCACTCCGTTCTGGGGCACCGTTGGGTCACGTGATCTCCATTTCCGATTCCCTTAATCTTACAGCTGTAGGGACCAAAAGTCAGTTTCTCAATGCAAGACTAAAGCCTCATACACACGACCGGAGCGGTGTGTACGGCCCATGATTGCGGCACAGACGGCCGCGGAGTGTCATCCGCGGGCTGCCCGCAAATCACGGATCGTGAACACATTGATTTCAATAAACCTGGACCGCAAATGCTGCCCGTAATAAGACATGCCTTACCTTTTTGCAGTCCAGGCTCCCGGCCAGTGCACGGACCGTGGAAACCACAATTGCGTGCATGGGCCCATAGCAATGAATGGGTCCATAATTCACCTGCAGATTTTCCACATTCATGTGCATGAGGCCTAAGAGAGCCTTGATGCGAGTCTCAAACTTACATTGAGAGACTGACTTCCAGTTTCTACAGCTTATGCCGAGAGTCAACAGTGGCCCAGACGAAAATACAGCACCAGGTAAGTCGATACACCTGACTACCTTGCACCTCATCACATTTTCAAATGGGGGTGGGGGGGGGGGTAAATAAGTCACAGTGCTTCATTAAGAATATTCCATAGCAATAATATTTTTGTAGAAAATAACTAAATTGGTTTTGCACTGTACTGCCTAAGAGATCATGTGTTCAGGATATATCAGAACCAATTATTCGATCACTTTTTTTCATGAACATTTCACAACTAGCGAGCCCGTTCCATTTTAGAACAGTCGTCTTAACTAGGGCTACACGGAGACTTTAGGTAGCGCTACGGATTGAACGTAACTATTGAACTACAGCTGCAAAGTTCAGAGGAAAACAGAGTTGTATTAAATCTTATGGACTTCAGCAGTCAATTGATAGTTAAAATCAAATCAGTAGCCCTACACGAGTCTCCATGTAGCCCTAGCCTAAAGAAACACTAAACCTAGAAATTAATAAAGTAAAAAGAAGAAAAACTTGCCCACAGTGTTTGTCAGTCTGAGGTTTTTTTTTAATTTAATGTTCCTGAAACAGTCTGGTAGACTAGAGAACCAGTGGCGGACACAGACTGCAAAAGGCCCCTGTGCAGATAATGTGCCAGGGCCCCCCCCCACCCCGCAAACTTCTCATGGCCGACGGTCCGCTTTCAGCTGCATCGCTGGGTCTCCTAAGTGACCCAACAATGCAGCACTAGCAGCCGGGGCGTCACTAAGGCTGGGTTCACACACACACTATTTACGGACGTAATTTGGGCGTTTTAGCATTGAATTACATCCGAAAATGCGGCTCAAAAGCGTCGGAAAACATCTGCCCATTCATTTGAATGGGTCTTACGATGTTCTGTGCCGATGGTCATTTTTTTTTACGCGCCGCTGTCGAAAGGCGGCGCGTAAAAAACTGCCTGTCACTTCTTCAGATGTAAATGGAGCCGTTTTCCATGGACTCCATGGAAAACCAGCTTCAATTACTTCCGTAGTGGACGCAGCAAAAGACGCCTGCACATGCCATTACGGCTGAAATTACGGTGCTGTTTTCTCCTGAAAACAGCACAGTAATTTCAGCCGTAACAGACGCTGCCGTGTGAACATACCCTCAGGGCTTAAAATGTCCGGGAAATAGCCCCAATACATATGTGTCCGCCCCAAAAAAAAGTGTGTGTATAGGAGACAGCATAGCATATCTATAGCACTACGACCCTATAAACTATGGATAGGATTAGATACAGTGGCTGAGCAGACAGTATCACACATGATAGGATTAGATACAGTGGCTCAGAAGGCAGTATCACACATGATAGGATTAGATACACAGCTCAGCAGACAGTATCACACATGATAGGATTAGATACAGTGGCCCAGCAGACAGTATCACATATGATAGGATTAGATACAGTGGCTCAGCAGACAGTACCACACATGATAGGATTAGATACAGTGGCTCAGCAGACAGTACCACACATGATAGGATTAGATACAGTGGCTCAGCAGACAGTATCACACATGATAGGATTAGATACAGTGGCTCAGCAGACAGTACCACACATTATAGGATTAGATACAGTGGCTCAGCAGACAGTATCACACATGATAGGATTAGATACAGTGGCTCAGCAGACAGTATCACACATGATCGGATTAGATATAGGGCCCAGCACAGTATCATACATGATTGGATTAGATACACAGCTCAGCAGACTGTATCACACATGATAGGATTAGATACAGGGCCCAGCTCGCTGACATTGCGGCTCCAGCGCTGGACCCAGGAAAGGTAAGAATAATAATTTTGCTTCTTTATGTGTTACTGATTATTTTTGTGTGTTTGTGTTTTTTTTACAGGTTCGGTTGTTGGACTTCGGATACGAGGACTTCAATGACGGCGTTTTTTTTATTCTCAATAAAATGGTTAATGAGGGTTGTGTTTTTATTTCAATAAAAAAAATTTCTATGTGCTTGTATCTTTTTAAACTTTATTATCACCGCCTTAGTAATGGCCGCTGGCTGATTGACAACCTCCATTACTAAGGCGAGGCTTAATGTTAGCCGGTGCAGAGTCTACACTAACCCCCATTATTACCCCGGTACCCACCGCCACCAGGGGTACTGGGAAGAGCCGGGTACAAACCAGTACCCGACCAGCTGTAGTGACGGGCAGGCACCGGGGTGGCCGCAGGCTGGTAGTATTAGGCTGGGGAAGGCCAAAAACAGTGGCCCTTCCCACCCTTGTAATGCTGCCTGCTGCTGCTGTGTTGTATCTGGCTGGTTATGAAAATTGGGGGGGACCCGACATCGTTCTTTCCAATTATTTTTTAAATGACGTGGCGTCCCCCCCATTTTCATAACCAGCCAGATACAATAAAGCAGCAGCAGCCTAGCATCACCAGGGTAGGAAGGGCCACTGTATCTGGCCTTTCCCCTCCTGATAATACCAGCCTGCGGCCACCCCAGTGGCCGACCATCACTACAGATGGTCAGGTACTGGATCGTACCCGGCTCTTCCCAGCACCCCTGGTGGCGGTGGGTACCGGGGTAATAAAGGGGGTTAGTGTTAGCCTCTGCACCGGCTAACACTAAGCCCTGCCTTAGCAATGGATGCTGTCAATCAGCCGGCGGCCATTACTAAGGCGGTAGTAATATAGTTTAAAAAAAACCACAAAGACATAGAAAAAATATTTTATTGAAATAAAAAAAAAAAACACAACCCTCATTAACCATTTTATTAATAAAAAAAAAAGCTGTCATCGAAGTAGTCCTGGAATCCGCCGTAGTCCAACGACCGAACCTGTAAGAAAACACACAAAAAATGATTAGTAACACATGTGTTAGGGTATGTGCACACACACTAATTACGTCCGGAATTGACGGACGTATTTCGGCCGCAAGTACCGGACCGAACACACTGCAGGGAGCCGGGCTCCTAGCATCATAGTTATGTACGACGCTAGGAGTCCCTGCCTCGCTGCCGGACAACTGTCCGGTACTGAAAACATGATTACAGTACAGGACAGTTGTCCCACAGCGAGGCAGGGACTCCTAGCGTCGTACATAAGTACGACGCTAGGAGCCCGGCTCCCTGCAGTGTGTTCGGTCCGGTACTTGCGGCCGAAATACATCCGTCACTTACGGACGTAATTAGTGTCTGTGCACATACCCTAAGGCTTAGATACAGGGCCCATGTGTGATACTGTCTGTGGGACCCTGTATCTAAGCCTACCACAAGGTAGGCTTAGATACAGGGTCCAGCAGACAGTAATCTTATACAGTATAAGATTACTGTGTGCTGGGGCCCTGTATCTAAACCTACAGTGTGGTAGGCTTAGATACAGGGCCCAGCAGACAGGATCACGCATGGGCCATGTATCTAAGCCTACCATGTGATTGGCTTAGATACAGGGCCCAGCAGACAGCATCACACAATCTGTGATCCTGTCTCATGGGCCCCCTAAGCCTGCTACATCGTAGGCTTAGGGGTTGTGCAGTCCCTAAACATTGATGGCCTATCCTCAGGATAGGCCATCAATAGCTGATGTGTCGCCCGGGACCCGCAAATCAGCTGTTTTGAAGGGGCCGCAGCACTCGTACGAGAGCTGCTTCCCCTTCATTTCACTACTCGCCCACACTGTGAATCGCCGAAACCGATTCACAGTGTGACCGGAATGAAGTGACAGGAATGAAGGGGAGCAGCTCTCGTACGAGTGCTGCGGCCCCTTCAAAACAGCTGATTGGCGGGTCCCAGGAGTCGGACCCCGCCAGTCAGGGCTATCTTACCTTCCTCTTCGGCCGCGGCGGGAGTTCTGTCGTCTCGATGCTGTGCGCGGCGCATAGCGCTGTGACGTCATGTGCTGCGCACAGCGCCTGACGTCAGGACCTCCGCTGCGATCCGGAACCAGGAAGGTAAGTAAAGTATGTTACTATAGTAACAGGGGCCCGCGGCCCGAGTTACTATAGTAACTTTTTATTGATGTGGTGCGGGGGGCCGTGGGCCCCCCTGGCTTCGGGGCCCGGTCGCAATTGCGACCGCTGCGACCCCTATAGCTACGCCAGTGGTCCACGGGCCTCTGTCTCAGTCCTCAGCATCGCGCAGCTGAGAACTGAGTCGGCCAGCAGAGGAACGGGCCCCCTTCCCACGCGGGGCCCTTGTGCAGCTGCACCGGCTGCACATGCGGTATGTCCGCCCCTGTAGAGAACACAGATATGAAGATCTTCCCGAGTCTTTCAATTTTTGGCTGGCAGATAAATGAGGGAAAGGGGGTGGGAATAATTTTGTCTAGTCTCGTAATGTATACAGGGCAGTCACCAGTGTATTTACAGCCATAGACAGGACTTGTCTGAGGTGTGTGAGAAAAAGGTGGAAAAATGGCTGATCTCCTGGGACACAAAGATGAATCATTTCAATATTTCTCCAAGTTTCGATTCCAATCTAAGACCGGATAGGGTCAAAAGGAAAGAAGGATAATAGGTTGTTGTCCCTTTATTATGGTTACTATTATCTTAACTCCTACATCATTTTCACACTGCTGCAGTGCAAGTGCGGACACAGTGACAGAATCTCTAAATGGGCAGAAAAGCATCTATAAAGTTTATGGTCATAGTTTATTTACTTGTTAGGTTGAAATGCACATTGCAGATTAAAAACAATAAAAACACTGGCTGTGCTGCAAAGGAGGAAACTTACATATCCAAAAATCTTCATAAAAGTATATATGTCTACCTCCCTCAGATCGATATCCCGGACTGCAGCTACAACTAAGCTGTATATGTATCTATATTGCTCAAATCTACTTCAATAAGAGCTGTATAAATCGGTGTAGTGAGCTCCCCCTTGTGGTGGCTGCAAGCAGCCAGAATTTTAGCACCTGTGTCAAGGAAAGCCCGCTGCTGACAGTATTGTTTAAGAGAGACTCTGCTGTCTCCGCAATTCATGGTCGGGAATCACACGATAAAGCCACAACTCAGAGCAGTAGAATGGGGTTTAGGGGCCCCCGTTCTAGAGATGGGTGCGTGTCCCAGTCGTGGGACCCGCATCTATCTGACTTTTATGACACATCCTTTGGGTATGTCAAATGTCTCTGATGGGAAAATCCCTTTAAGGAAAACGTGCTAATCCTATATAAAAAATTTCTTTTTTTTTGTAAAATGTGATCCAAACTTTTAGTGGTTCTTTCATTCTTCAGTTGATTTGTCGTCTATTCCGTTTCTAAAATTCAGTTTATGTGAAATGACAGGACAGATAGGAGATGGGAGGCTGGTTACAGCCTGGCAAAAGAGTGACTACACCCTTTAAAGTTAGATAATGCAACACAAGTCTTGGTTCTTTCATTGTTTTGACCCCTTCAGCGTGCGCACCATCCACATTGGATAGATCTGCAACGCAGCGCTGAGCACTAACCGGATTAAAATCACAGATGCTGAGAGCGCTGGCATATTGCCAATCTCATTTTATGGAGAAAAGGACATTTCGGAAATTATTCTCCTATTGTACCACCCTCACTGCAACCAAAACATAGATCGCTAATACAAACGTACACAAATGTGCATCACCAGGAAATAAAAAAAAAAGGAAAAAGAAATTGAGGAATGTTTTAGTCCAAGATGATTTTCTGCCGCCGACATACTCATCTACATTTTTCACACTAACAAGATTTTCCGATCTTAAACCTGGCTTGAATGAATAGCGATTGTTCCCTTCTGGTTAGGAAGGTGCTGCATTTGCTCATACCCCATTCACTGGCCTAGAATCAGCCAGGCCTCAGATGGCTGTTTCCATGGTAACGTGGTTCATTCAATACAGGCACATAATGAAGACAATGTGTTTTCCATTTAGATGAGTTTTAGAAAGGAGAAAACAAAAAAAAAAAAGCTCGACCGTCCTCAGCACATAAGATTGTTAGGGAGACTATATACACACACAGATATATAGATATATATATATATATATATTTTTTTTTAAATATTTATTTCTTGGTCAAAGGCAAGGCAAAGTGTGGGCTTTTACATTCATTCTCGTCACTGGGGGAGAGATCTTCTGTTGGCATCGCCTTCCTTGCCCACCTCCTATGTTCTTACGGAGCATCCAAATTTTTGATAGATTAAAATTTTTTACGTGATTTGAGATTCAATGACCACCAAGGTTTGAGCATTTACCATCCACCCCACACATTGTTAAAACAGAGTAATATATTAATAATAATCAAAATAACATGCCTCCCAACTTTCCTCGAGCCAGTGGGGCAGTCCAGATTCCAGGCGCTGTCCCGTGAGGTTGGCGGCGGCATGTCCCGATTTCAACTGTATCTGCATCATTAGGACACAGATACAGATTATTACAGTGGTATAGCAGGTAGTCAAATTGCTCCCTGCTCCACCATTGACCCTGTGACGCCTGCCAGGGGCGGGTTGGCGCATACAGACCTGATGGAGTGATGTAATCACGCTTCCCAGTGCCGAGTCACACACAGCAAACACTGGAGGAAACCTGTCGAGGGATCTGCTCCATTCATTATAAGTATTTTATTATTTTTAGAAGGCACTACAGGGGCATCATACTTTGTGTGGGGGCATTATACTGTGTGGGGCAGTATGGGGAGAGGGTACTATTGGGGCATGATAGTGTGGGGCACTATGGGGGCATGATACTCTGTGGGGGCACAATAATGTAAGGGGGCACCATGTGGGCATGATACTGTGTGCAGTAAAACTCCTGGGCCACTGTGGAGAAATGATACTGTATGGGGGCACTATGGGGGCATGATACTGTGTGGGGGCACTATGAGGGCATGATACTGTGTGGGGGCACGATACTGTGTGGTGGGCACTATGGGGCCATTATACTAAGGGCGCACTATAGGGGCATCATACTGTGTAGGCGTACTATGTGGGAATCATACTGTATAGGGACACTATGGGGGCATCATTACTGTGTGCCATACAAAGAGGGCACTATGAAAGAGTGTGGGATCCAAAAGAGCACGATTACTGTTTGATACCCAAAGGAGGGCACTATTACTGTGTGGGGGCACAAAACGAAACGGAGTGTATATGGACAGGGATTGGGCGGGTGGTAGAGGCGTGAACCATTAATTTTAGAAACACGCTGCATGAGTTGAAAGTTGGGAGGTATGATATTTATTTTTATTATTGCTACATCAATGATCAGGCTAGTACATGTAAATTAGATAAAATATTTTATTTCCTATGGTCAAGCAAAAAATATTTCAATGGCAATTCCAATGGATCTATAAAGAAAAAGATCCATACTCTTCTGTAGCCTGACTTTGGACAAGGAAGTGTGGCCACAACGCAGTAGACTGAAAAAGTTAAAATTGTTCGAATGCAGAGTGTCTTGGAAATATTAATTAGACATCAGTATAAAGGACCGAGAATGATTTATTATTCCCACGCCCAAAAGGTTAGATAGTAGTGCTAGTAAATGATGAAGCAAATAATAATATTTGGTCAACGATCCCACGGTCACAAAATTTAGTTTTCGGTTGGCCCACGTGACTATGTTATGCTGTTCACTGAGCACTGGATAGGGAAATGCCCGGAGACTTGCAGATACATTTATCAAACAAGCCATAGTATCAATTTTTGAAGCATCATTGGTTTAATTGTCAAGACGGAGCTCTAGGGAGAATAGGAAGAGGACTTTGTATACACCTTCCTGCTATGTGGAGGAGACAGAAACACCTTTTATAATTCCCTGACCGTTAATGAGATCAAAATGAAACATGAAGTTTTAGTCATCACGAAAACACAGAGCGCCATATGCATTTAAACATAAGAGCAACAGTGAGTGGGGCACACGTGTACCGTGAATAAAACAGCGCTCAAATTATTATTGTGCCAAACTAAGCAGGTAAGAATTCTCTATCGTGATCTAACCCTTCACATATCGGCAGACACACACTGTAGTTACCCAATCTGGTCCACTGACAAGCAGCCAATGATCAAAGATCAAGCTTTAATTGCATTTTTTATATTTATTAAGTACTCTTTTGTATAAAAATGGCTCAAAGAGGAAGGGGGGGGGGGTCCCGCACTGGGAAACCCCATCTATGAAGTCCATATGGACAGGGGTTGTCTTCATAAGAAAACCCATTTGATGCATTCAAAATGGCAGTGTCCATTAAATGTTAGAAATAGGAGCTAAAAACAGAAAAATAAAAGTTGTTTTTTTATAAACTTTATTTACCGTACGTATCTTTTCCCCCAAAAAAAAGTAATAAAGAAAGACCACACACAGGTTAAGGAAGATAAACAGTACCCAACAATAAGATTCACAGTTTTGGGAGTGAAATAGGGAAAACAGAAAATATTAATGGCATGGGGGGGGGGGGGGCGGACAGGTTTTCTCCCAAGCGTAGGTTGAACTTGATGGATATATGTATTTTTTTCAACTGTACGAACTGTGTAACTATGTGACCACTTAAGGACACAGTGATTTTTTTCTGGATTTTTTCGTATTATGGCTGTCTCACAGGCAGCATATTAGTCCCCGAGTCTCATACGTGGCAGAACTGGGGGCACGGTTAGGCCCTTGGCTGCCACGGCAACTTTTCGGCACTCCGAGATCGCATCCCTATATAAAACCACTTAGGTGCTGCAGTCGATTGCTGTTAGAGCAGGGTGTCTGCTGTATAACACAGACCGCACCCGCAACTGATGGTGCGGACAAAGCTCCTATGCCCACTCCTTCACAGCGCCGTACTATGGTGGTCCGCGGGAACGACCCGGTTAAACGAATAACTGAGCAATTGATTTTATTTGCCGGTATAAAATGTAAACCAGTGACATAACAGCATTTCTACATTAAAAAAAACCAATTGTATCAGGATTGCAAATGGACTCCAAAGTGTATTCTTGTTCATACAGTGCAACAAAAAACGCCTAATGGTTCTGAAATTTGGTCACCACAATGCTTTGTAATGGGGTTGGCACCTAGATAAGCGAACTGACAACCACTGTAGGAAAATTTATATTCCATTCCTACCAGATCACAAGTAATAGAAATCATTCTACAATACAAATACTGCATTATCTGTAGTACCTCGTGGCGAGTTTGGGTCAAGTTACAATACTCCATCTTATTTTCAAAGGTCTTGAATACACTACAGGATAAAAAATAAAAAAAAGATGCATAAGGCAACTCTTGGAAGGTACCAATTCTCCTTTTGGAGATCCAGCTAGTAGAGTGTCTTAAAGGCAATCGGTGTGATAGGTGCAACTTTGTATTTACTTTTTATTAAAAATAATTTTAACTTTTTCAGTTATAGCGGCTTTGTATCCTGTATACAGAGCAGCTGTATCGTGCGTTGAAACCTGTATCCGTCAGGTCAGCGGGACTGACTGGTTCAGTGACAGCGGGTCCTGGGTTAAGTTTATAACTTAGATGTGATCGATTACAGGTGGATTCGTGAACACAGGACCCGCTGCCACTGAACCCGTCAGTCCCGCTGACCTGACTGATTCAGGTCTGAGCACACGATACAGCTGCTCTCTATACAGTATACAAAGCAGATGTATCTGAAAAAGTAATTTTTAATAAAAAAGTTGCACCAATCACGCTGATACACTCTTATTCAAATTAAAAAAATAGTTTTCAAAAGGTGTGCATAGCCTTGGAAAATGATTTGGGTTAATAGCTAAACCCCATCTTAGGACAGCATTGTTTCGGAGTTGTTGCTCTTCGTCAGTACAGAAGATGGTTCTGGTTGGCTGTAAAAAAAAAAAGACAACACCGGTACACCTCTGTCTTAAAACACTGACCCAACACAAACTCAGTAGGCTTGACAATCTCATGTAGGTGAACAAGACACCCGTACAGCCATCACTAGCGTCTTTAAGGTCGTAGCCGTTATGGTCACCCGCATTTGCGAGCCATGTTCCCATTAAAGTATAGGAGCATGGGGCCGTATTTTCAGTCCAATTTTTTGCGGGTCATTTCTACCGCCCAGACACCTTCCCATAAATACACGGGAAGGTGTCCGTGGGCCATAGGAATGAATGGATCAGTTATGGGTCCGTAATTGCAGATTAAAATTACAGTCGTGTGCATGGGGCCTTAGCAAGTGTTATCGCAGCAAGGTTAGAGAGGCAGCTTGCCTCTTCCTAGGCACGTCAAGTCCAATCAGATTCTTAATTGCATAGTTCTTGTCTAGGTATTTAGACAATGATAGATCATTCCCTCCAACAGCTCAATCATGCTATTCATCATCTGTTCCGATCTAATAGCTCCACTGTGAGCAGTCAACAGAAAAATGCTTACTACAGCACCCATAACGCTCCCAAAGTCTTCTGGATTTGAGCTGCAAGCTCAAGAGATTACACTTTCACACATACGTGCCTTCTATATGTTGTTAGAGAACCGATGCACAATTATTTTATCATCTAATATATAAGAAACAGGGAAAATTCCACTGATAACAGATTAAAGACCAAAAAGAGAACACTATGTAAAAAGTAAAAAAATAAAACCACCCATAAGCCAAAATATAAAAGAGTATAAAAAACCCAAGATCCACTGTAGTTATTGTAGGATAGCTCCATCGTCTATTTTATTTACTTGACTGCAAACGTAACTTGTTAAGAGAGAAAGACCTTTCGCAACTGCATTCTTTGCCCCAAAACATAAAGCCAGTTAGCTGGATTTTAACCATTTTGCAGGTTTATTTTACGGCGCAGTGAGCACCAAACATTTCTTAAGTGCAGGAGGGAGGAGAGAACAGAGGATCCACTTCAACCATCTTTTCAGCCCGCAGCAAACAGGAAACATGTTGTTTTTCATATTCCCGTTCCTACCTTTAACCCCTTCCCAGCAGGCCATCATGTGCATGTGGCATCCTATTCTCTTCATTCATGCTAAAGTAATTAGGAACACGCAAAAGGAGAATTAACATGTGACTGCTTGAAGCTTCAGTTCATGTTCTGGACATCCGTGTTCACGAGTAAACAGAGCCACATGAAGAATACAAAATATGCTCAACTTCTTAAAGGTTACTTAAGGGTCACATTAGGTTTCACATCACAGTCGTTGGAAGGGTTATATTTCCAAGGAAAGACTGGTTTTGTGAACAAAATGCAGAACCCGTCTGAAAACTGCTCTACAGAGACGCTGGTGTCACTTTTTTACAAGTCGAAAATGGAAAAGAAGAGCCAGAAATTGTAGCCGTCTGTTCACACATACCTCACTAATAAAATGCCACGGTTTACAGATAGTTAACATGGACAGTAACGTGTGCTACATATAAAGTGGAGTGTCTGTTAAAACCACGCAAGAAATTGTAGACAAATGGTTCCACTAGTAAATCCAAGACCATATTTACCACTAGGCACTGGAGGTCTAGTGCCTAGGGCGGCAGCTGGTGCCTAACAAAATATAATTAATTTATTTTAAAAAAAAATCTGCCTTTTCCTTGCCTCCTGACAGACTACTGATTGGATCTGGTGTCTTTTTTCCTTGGGTAGTTGACAGGGATGGATCATTCTAATGTGGGTAGCACAGGCTGGTGATGGAGCTGGGCAGTGCTTGCTTCGTGCTGCGGTTGTGAACTTTGTAGCTGCAGCTGACGAATAAAGTGTGAAGCTTCAGCCCCTGCTGACTGCTCTCCACCAATCACAGGACTGACTTTACAAGAGCAGCACCGCTGCAGGATCATGGTCTGCTGTTCACTTTATTATGGTATGTTGTACATTTATGGGGGCTAGGGGAGGTTTGTTTGAATAGTTTCATGTGGCACAGTCTTGAGGTACTCAACGGGGGTAATGAGGTTGAAACCCCTGCTGTGAACCATCACTCCAAGCTGCACATTTCATCCCCACTCCTCTCCTTTTCCTACGGTACAGCAGAGCTCCATTAGCTGCTGTTACAGTACAAACAGAAAACTCAGTAGTCAGGACTGGAAGGGGCCTGAGAGCAAGACATAGGAGTAAAGGAAGCTCTTAGCCCCCTCTTGTACCCCTTCAGTCAGTTTCATTAGTTCTGGACCCCCCCTCCCCAATGTTCTGATGGTGATGGCATTGATCCAACCATCTGCACAAAAAGTAAGTGTGTTTGTAATGAATGTATATCATGTGTAACGTGTGCATATCGTGTGTGTGTGTATATATGTGTGTGTGTGTATATATGTGTGTGCGAGTGTGTAATATGTGCACATAATTAGTGTGTGTGTGATATGCATATAATGAGTATGTGTGTAATGCGTGCATATAATGTGTGTGTGTGTGTAATCTATGCATATACAGTAATGGGTGTGTGTACGTGTGTGTGTAATGCACGCATATCATCAGTATATTTGCATAATGCACGCGTATTATATGTGTGTAATCAGTACATGTGTGTAATAAATATGTAGTGTATGTTCAGTGCTGTATTCTAAAATTGAAATTTATTTTATGGTGGTATTATTAATTAGTACTGTATGGTGACTTTATTCATTAGTTCTGTATATACTAAGTTTGGTTCATTAGGAACGAGAGAGGTTTTGTGGCCATACTTTAATACAGACTCCAAAATGCAGCCACATTACGGATGCCTGACGTGGCCTACATGAGCCTTTGATATTATTGTGAGAAATGGATGAGAAAACCATTGAGCTTTGTGTTCTATTGGGGACTAGGAATAGAGGAGACCAGGCCATTAGGATATTTGAATTTGATGAGGGACGTGGAAGAGAACAACTTCGCACACCACAACACCATATGTGAACTAAAGGTCCTATTACATGAGCCATGAAAACGAGTGCCGATCAACGAGGCAGCTGGTTGATCGGCGCTCCTTGGCTCCTTTCACAAGGAGCAATGATTTGGTTATGTATGGGTATGTACAATCATTACTACGATCGTTCGTCCCCATACATTACAATACGTCGGCGATGTGCTGCCGGCAACGATAATACTTTTGATACATAAACGAGAAGATCAGCCGACGAACGAATGTTTGCTTGTTCATCGGCTGTTTGTTGCCCTGTTTATAAATGAGAATTAAACTGGGGACGAGTGTTTATATAAACGCTCATTTTCCCGATAATTGTCCCATGTAAAAGGGCCTTTAGCCTCTGGAATAGGGCGTGAGCCCAAAAGTTCCTAGGGCAGCATGAACTCTAAATACGGTCCTAAGTCAACCTACCATATTACTTGAAGAGCAAATGCATTTAGGGTACATTTATTAAAGAAGCACCATGGTAATAGTATGTATAAAAGGAATCTAAATTTTACTTAAAGAGGCTCTGTCACCAGATTCTCAAATCCCTATCTCCTATTGCATGTGATCGGCGCTGCAATGTAGATAACAGTAACGTGTTTTTTTTTTTAAAAAAACGTTCATTTTTGGCCAAGTTATAAGCTATTTTATATATATGCAAATGAGGTTTGAAATGGACAACTGGGCGTTTTTTTTCTCGTTATGTCCAACTGGGCGTGTATTGTGTTTTTAACTGGGCGTGTTTACGTGTATGACGCTGACCAATCAGTGACCAGTCAGCGTCATACACTCATCTCCATTCATTTACACAGCAGCGATGTGCAGCCACATACACAGAGATTAACGTTACTGCAGTGTCCTGATAATGAATACACATGAAATCCAGCCTGGACGTCATGTGTACTCAGAATCCTGACACTTCTGAATCTTTTCTGTGAGATTTCCAACAAGAGAAACGAAATCTCGTTTACCTCCGTAATCTCGCGAGATTTCGTTTCCCTTGCTAGAAATCTCAAAGAAAAGAGTCAGAAGTGTCAGGATTCTGAGTACACATGACGTCCAGGCTGGATGATCATGTGTATTCATTATCAGGACACTTGATTAACGTTAATCTCTGTGTATGTGGCTGCACATCGCTGCTGTGTAAATGAATGGAGAGGAGTGTATGATGCTGACTGGTCACTGATTGGTCAGCGTCATACACGTAAACACGCCCAGTTAAAAACACAATACACGCCCAATTGGACATAACGAAAAAAAAACGCCCAGTTGTCCATTTCAAATCTCATTTGCATATATATAAAATAGCTCATAAGTTGGCCAAAAATGAACGTTTTTAAAAAAAACAAAAAACGTTACTGTTCTCTACATTGCAGCGCCGATCACATGCAATAGGAGATAGGGATTTGAGAATCTGGTGACAGAGCCTCTTTAAGAGTTTTCTGGTTTAGAAAATAACATTTTGAAATGCCGCATTCGGATGGGCACCATGTTTGATTTCCCCTGTGATCGCACTGCAGGGGAATGGAACACTTGATGCCAAGTTTTCCCCCATCTTACAGTTGATTGCTGGTGGTCCCAGTAGTGAGACATCCTGTCACAATCGTTTTATTTTGGGGACTCATAACAAAAAATTATAAGTAAATCCAGAAAGGACTCCATATACTTATTAAAGGGGTTATCCAGGATTATAAGAAGGATCTGCTTTTTTTCCCGTAGAAACAGTGTCACGGCTGTCCATGGGCCTTGTGTGGTAGTGGAGCTTATTCCCATCCAAGTGAATTGGATTGAACGGCAACACAAGACATAGCCCAATGAACAAGAGGGGTGCTGTTTCTGGAAAACAAAACAGGCAGATCCTTTTTCCTAATCCCTTTCGACAAATTCTGGTGTCTATCAAAGACTTTGCAACATGGACATCCGGTGTATAAAACGTACAAACCAAGGCAGAGTGTGTGCAACATTTTCCACTGCATTGCTTGATTCTCTGCTGGATCATAATGTGAAGCAAGCTATAAAAATAAATGTTGAACTTATCAAGTCAATTTAATAAATACTTCGGTTTGTTTTTCTAAGGAAAAGTCAACCTATTGTCTCAAATGTTTCTTAAAACCACACATTACTGTCTTCATAGCTCAATATGCTGCACTGGATCCAGAGGGAAGACAGCACTCTGGAGAATCACATTAATCTTACCATCAACTCCAGCAGCACAACTTGGAATGGCTTGTTAGCTGATGAGGTCTTTAAGCTGCTCACAGGCTCTGTAACTAGACACCTCGAAACCCGCTACTGATAATGCCTTTGTTCTGTCTTCCAACTAACGCAAGAGTTTTCTCATTGTAGTTCCTCAAAGAATCAGTCTGTTAGAGCACTCACAACTGCTGAAGCACAAAGAGTGGCCCGATCTTGTACTCATGGCCCGATCTTGTACTCCAGCACAATGATGATAAGCTTCTGCACTAAAACTGCTAACACTTCAAGCCTAGGTGACTTTTCAGAATAAATTGTCATAGGTGTGTACTTGAGGAATAACAAGATTGCTGCCTTTATATGACTTGTATGTTGAATTATTTAGCAGTTTTCCCCTCTGCATCTCTAATTCTCAGTTATCTCAAAACGAGTGGGTGGATCCTAATGGCTATATGTATCTATCGATCTATCTCAAATATAGAAGCTGCAGCAGCATGGAGGAGACTATACAGCAGTAATGAGCAGTGTAGCTGAGAATGCAGCATTAGATAAAACACTTACCAGAAGCTGCAGCACATCTGTGTGTGTCTGTCTCTCATTCTGCTCCTTCTCCCAATAGACTCCTATAAGCAGCATATGTGTCTCTCTAACTCTTGCTCCCCTCCCCTCTCCATAGACTTCTATGGGCAGGCTGTGAAGAGACACGCCCCCACTTTATGCAGTTCGTCTCCTCTGCTCTGTAACTGGGGATGGATTTTTCTTGACGACAGTGGGTGGACAGCAGATTACAGGAAGGGAGACACCTAGTAGAAGTAACTAAATTTTAACAGTTAGGCCCCATGCACACGGCCGTAATTTCCATCCGTAATAAAGACATTTGTACTCGCCCATATGGGCGCTTCCGCAATTGCTGCCAGCTACGGATGTTTATTTGTAGCCATCAGATCCATATTTGCGGACAGTAAAATCCCTGAGGGTATGTTCACACGATGAGAGGCATTTACGTGTGAAAAGACAGACTGTTAACAGCTGCCTCGTTTCACACGTAAATGCTCCTCCTCGTAATTTACGAGGGGTCTGAGACGCTCGTAAATCTTGAGCTGTGCTTCATTGAGTTCAATGAAGAACAGCTCAAATTACGTGCCAAAGAAGTGCCCTGCACTTCTTTGCCGAGGCAGTCCATTTACGCGTCGTCGTTTGACAGCTGTCAAACGACGACGCGTAAATTACAGGTTGTCTGCACAGTACGTCGGCAAACCCATTCAAATGAATGGGCAGATGTTTGCCGACGTATTGCAGCCCTATTTTCAGACGTCAAACGAGGCATAATACGCCTCGTTTACATCTGAAAATAGGTCGTGTGAACCCAGCCTTACGGTTGTGTGCAAGAGGCCTAAGTAAATTACAAAGTTGATCTACATATATCAGGTATACTATATACTTGTTTGAAAAGTTAGTGTCCATATAAATGCTTCAAACCCACCAGGACCAACCTCAAAAACAATGAACCAGAATTTCCCCTTATCTTTTGTTTAACCCCTTAAAGAACAGCCCAATTTGAGTTTTTTTAATTTTAATTTTTTCCTCCCCGACTTCCAAAAGCCGTAACTTTTCTATTTCTTCAATGACATAGCCATATGAAGTCTTGTTTTTTGCGGGAAAAGTTGTAGTTTTTCATGGCACCATTTATTGTACCGCATAATGTACTGGGAATCTGAAAAATATATATATTTGTGGGGTAAAATGGGCAAAAAACTGCGATTACACCATATTTTGCGGGGTTTTGTTTTTACGGCGTCCATCAGGCGGTAAATACTACATATTCACCTTATTCTACAGGTTGATACGATTACAGCGATACCAAATTTATATGTTTTGTTTTATGTGTTCCCACTTCTAAAAAAAGAAAACTATTTGCTAAAAAAAAAAAAATTTTGTGTCGCCATATTCTGAGAGCCATAACTTTATTTTTCCATCAATTTAGAGAGGTGTGAGGGCTTGAATTTTGAGGGGCGAGCTGTTCGTTTTCACCGATACCATATTGGAGTACAAGCGACTTTTTGATCACTTTTTATTCCTTTTGTTTGGCGAGCTAAAGTGACCAAAACACAGCAATTTGCATGTTTTATATATTTATTTTTTTTACGCCGTTCACCGAGCGGGTTAAATAACACTATATTGTGATAGTTCTATCTTTTACGGACGCGGTGATACCAGTTATGTTAACTTTAATTTTTTTTAACATTGTTTTATGGGAAAAACGGGAAAAGGTTTTTTTTTTGAACTTTTAATATATATATATATTTTTTTAAACATTATAAAAATCTTTATATAACTGAAGCAGCGATCGTTGGATCGCTGGCATGATATACTGCAATACTAATGTATTGCAGTATATCGTGATTCTGACAGTGTCCTTTGAAGCCCTACTGGAGGCAGGGCTCCAAAGGAGTACAAAGATGGCAGACCTGGGGGCATTTATTAAGCCCCCAGGCTGCCATAACATCCATCGTCACCGCCCAAACCCGTCGTGGGGGGGGGGACGCGATTCATTGTTTGAGGGGGCCCTGATACCATATTTTTTCCAGGGCCGTCCAAAAGGTCACATGGCCTGGCTGCGGTCGTGCGACTTTGTCCCCTGTTCTAGTGATTGGTGAGGAGAAGACCTCAGAAGACAGATCCACACCGATCTAACATTTTTTCACCTACTCAGTGTAAAGGTGAAAAAATATTTTTGCCTGGGGTTTTCCAAACTCCTACAGGCTCTAAATTATTGACAAAAAGTTATGCACTTCCCTTTAAAACTCCACTTTACTATTTCTTACAAATTTTTTGGGGGTTTGAAAGCCACGAAAATCTGAAAGATCATGCCTTCCCTTGAGAATTTGGAAGGGTTCCAAAGACTGAACACAGAGCGAGCTTTCCTCCTTTAATTCCAATATGTCTTGCTTAGGAGATTTGCTGCTTTAATAGAGAAACCCGAAAGCTCGCAAACACGGAGGGCAAAATCTAAATCCTAATGTAAACCTGCGGATGAAAGTTGTTACATTGTTTTCATTAGCTGTAACAGACGGTCTCAACACCTCAAATCGCTCAGCCGCTTCATTCCCCACTTAAACACACTTATAACATTAGAATTCTGTTCTTTCACCAATTTTATTTTTATTTTTTTACCATTAAAACACCTGTAAATTATCGGTTTATCCAAAGATCACACATACTAGGAGCTCGATATGAGCCGAATGGTGGCAACTTAACTTAATGAGAAGTCTCTTCCATGTCAGAGGTCTGAAAACAGACAGACACATAAAAGATTCGAAAAGCCTCTGGTTAACAGAAATGCATTATAGCAATGAGGACATTTCACAAAGAAGTCGGTGCAAGATGTTTATGCCTTACTTCCGAAACGGATAACATGCAAGTAAAGGTCTGAAAAACTACATCCTAAATCGGTGGTCACAGAACAGCATTGATCCTCTTGAAGTTCTACGAAATGTATTCTATATCCCAGTCGTTTTCTAAACCTAGCTATAGCTAAGGGTATATTCACATGCGAAAAGTGTTGTTGCAGAAACTTCTTCATATGAATGGGCCCTGCAGAAATCCATGCACATGCTGCATAAATAACCCCATTAAAATTACTGGAACGGATTTTTAGTCTAAATACATTTTTACAACAAATCTGCTGCGTGTGAATAGGCGCTTACGCGTTTTTCAAAGCTTTATGTATTTTAAAAGATATCGATAAACCGTTGTAAGACGATCTTGCGGATTTTTCTGTAAGGCCTACAGGGATATTTTCAGGATCAGACTGGCCCATAATGCAACAAGGTCCTAAATGCCCAGTCGATAAAAAACCCCATTAAAAGTGTAGATGTTCTGTATAGGGTGGTCCCAAACAACCCCAGTCCAACAGTGGATGTTTTACAGATGGACTACAAAAGGTGGACTGCCTGTTACATATCCACACATGGGGCTTTGTATTCCTGTATTTATTTTTCTATATTATATGACAAAGAATAAGGTCTTTTCTTGTGTGTTTTATGAGGCACATCCTTTTAACATAATGCGGGGACTAGACACCTGCGCGTTGTTTAATGGATGCACCCACCACAGATCGGCTTCAGACAAGACAAACACAGCCTCCGAAATCACGCAGCCTCATTAAGTCACACTGCATCCGGATGTACCCGCTTGGATGAAGTATTTAGGCGTGCACAAATCTGAGGTTACAGGATCCAGAGGAGAGAGGGAAAGCAAAGCGCACACTGCAGCAGTTAGATGGGGGTTGAAGCTAAAACACTGAAATTTGGACGCTGATTGGCTTGAAAGATGGAAAATAACAAGGCTCAATTTGACTCTCCACCCAGTTTAGGCCATCCAAAAAGTAGGGAAGCAGAAACAAAACCACTGCACGATCCTAAAACGGACAGCAGCAAGGAAAGTCAATGCGGCACATTAACCCCTTTAGGCCTCCTGCACACAGAATGTATATGCAGCATGCTCTGCTTTCCGTGTGGGAAATGTTTTCTATATGAATTTTAGGTAAAAACCGGTTAAAAAAAAAAGGGATTCTCACAAAAACGGTTCTTGATTTTTTTTTAAAATTATTCTACAGGGACCACAGACCACAAATAATGGCATATAAATAAAAGCATAAACATAGATACATGTACATACCATAGACAAGCACAAACATACCACAGTGCACCCATAACAGAGGAGAAAACGTTGGAGATTTGTTCTTTAGAGTTGGCCGGAGTACTCAGCATGCAGGAGTGCTCCTGGTCGAACCATTATTTTGGTGAAGGCAGATGCATCATATGAGTTAGGCCCTGTTCACACATTCCGTCTAGAATTTTGAGGCAGATTTTGACCAACCTGCGCACCGTTTGCTGCGTTTTCCAGCCGTGTCCATTGAGCGCCGCGGGCATAAAAAACAAAAAAAAAAGCTCTCTCTCTCTAAGGTCAATGGGAGGTCAGAGACAGAAACGCCCGAAGAAAGGGCATGTCGCTTCTTTTTCCCACGAGCGTAAAAAAACCGCCTCCCATTGAAATCAATAAGAGGCGGTTTAGGATGTCTTTTGCCGAGGTTTCCGCTAACAGGGCCTTAGACTGAATATCAGGCACATGGACCAGGTGAACATCACTACATTTAAACATAGCGGCCCAGTGAAAAAAATAAAAAATAATTGAGAACAATGACGTAATGGCAGGAGCTGAACAATAAAGCCAGTGTCTATGGGCATCTTATGAATAGAGTGTCATATTCAGATCCATATCTAAGAGGTGTGAAAAGTACAGCGAGGAAAGAGCGGGGCTTAAGTATAAGGGCTCAATCTGAAAAGCAAGTCAGGTGTGCAGAGAAAGCGAGCATCAATTCTACACATCTCATGGAGCCTTTACCGTATAGATATCTAGCTATGCTTCAACCTTGCATAAGGAAACTATACGAGTGCTTATAGGCCATATTCACACACGGTGGATTTGTTGGGGATTTTTGGTCAGGATTCTGAAATGAGCAACAATGTGCAGTATAATTAATGCAGGTGTATGATGTTTTACAAAACCCCTTTTGCTTGGTGGGGGAAACAAATCTTCGCGGATTTTCAAATCCACAGCATGCCGATAGGTTGTTGATTTCTTATGTAGTTTGTAAATTTCACCCTACATGTGAACAGATTACTGTAAACAAATGCAACCTTTACGTTCTGTTAAAGGGTTCTTTCAAAGTTTATAAAAAAAGGATCTGCGTTTTTTTATTATTATTTTTTCTCCCCCCTCAAAACAGCGCCATTATTGCCCATGTGCAGTGTGTAGAATTGGCGCTCTTGCAATACCAGGATATGGACAAGTGTGGGGCGGTTTCTGAGGGGGGATGGAAAAAAAAAAAAACAGACTATTTTATTTGTTATCTCAGACAATCTCCGTAGTGTTATGTGCAATGATGGGAAGGCTGGATACACGCAACAGTTAAAATGGTCAGTGGGTTTTGTAATATGAGAATCCACTCCTAGTGGCGCTATTTACAGGGGGATGGGACACCATCTAGAGGTGGGTGCAACACTATCTACACGGGCATTGTGGCACTATCTACATGGGCACTGTGTGGGACAATATAAAGTGGACAACGTGGCACTATGTGGGCGCTATCTATATTGGGCACTATCTACAGGGGCATTGTGGCACTATCTATATGGGAATTGTGGTGTTTTCAGGGGGGTTGGAACAATGGCAGAGAAAAACAGATGACAAACTGCCGTAAAAAACGATCAGACGGCCAGGAAATAGATAAAAATTTGGAGAAAAACATTTGTGTGAATGTAGCCTAAACCTTTCCGATTTCCGCTATTGGTAGCATTTTAGATCAATAAAGGCTATGTTCACACGCTTACTAAAAAACGTATGAAAATACGGAGCGGTTTTCAAGGGAAAACAGTTCCTCATTTTCAGTCGTTTATTTAGCAACTCATGTTTTTTCCCGGCCGTTTTTGGAGCGGTTTTTCTATAGAGTCAATGAAAAACGGCTGAAGAAGTGACATGCACTTCTTTTTCCCGGCCGTGTTAAAATTGGCTGTGTAAAAAAACAAAAACGGCCCATCGGTACAGAACGCCGTTTTTCCCATTGAAATCAATGGGCAGATGCTTGGAAGCGTTCTGCTGCCGATTTTTCGGCCGTTTACAGACGAAAATAAGCCGTGTGAACATACCCTAACAGTTATTACAAACTGTATTTATTTATTACTATGAGATTTTTATATAAAACGATTGCTTGTCTTCTAAAAAAAACTTGACAGCATGACTGCATAATCAGAACACAAAATCCTTAAAGGAGTATTCCCAAAATCATAAATTATCACCTATTCACAGGATAGGTGATCATTTCCTGCTAGCAGGGGGCCGCACCGTTAAGACCCCCACCAACAGTGTGAACGGGAGTCTTGAACCACCAGATCCTCCTCACTGCACCCCTCACAGTAAGCAGAACCTTAATTGGAGCGTCAGTCAAGCATGCGTGTGCCACTCCAATGTACTCGGCTGTTTACGTCATTCCCACAGACTTAAAATGGAGCAGCAGCCCACACGCTCACCTGTGGCTTCATTCAATGTCCTCACTGCAAAGGATTTGGGGGGTAAGGGACCCCCGTTCCTGCGATCCGTGGGGATTCAAGCAGTGGGGCCCCCAGTGATCAAAAACTGATCATCACCTATCCACAGGATAGGTGATAATTTATGATTTTGGGAAAACCGCTATAAATGTACAACCCCCTTAGATCCAATAGAAGATCCTTCAGAGACAAATCACTTCTCAGATGAGGAAGAAGTTGTACCACAAGGGAAATCAGCTTTTCACATATAAACATAAAAAACAGTATTAGGAAAAATAACGCTACCTCAGGCGCACTCCACATAAAAGGCTCCATCATTCTGGGTTTACAAAAAAGTGCGTACCCCTATGAAAGCTCAGGCCGACGTAAATTTTTACACGCCGATTTGTCCCGCTACATGTGGATTCCAAAACCCCATTCACAAGTATTGTACTGTAGTTCGCTGCGCATTTGTGGTGCGGAAGACTAGTCGTGTTTTGCGGTATGGACTATTATTGCTGGTGGAAAATATCAAGGTCATTGAGGACTTTTAATATTTTCTCCCAAATTTCTCTGATTTACAGTCTTCATCACAAGATTTGCCTCCAAATTAAGGGTGTGGTGTGTTAATAGAACACTATGGCCACGGGTATATTAAAACCTTCTCGGAGAAGAATGCTACAAATATTGTGGCATTCGTACAGTTAACGTAAACCCCACTAACCTCGAACGTTCAGCTACTGAGCTGAACAGCGTTTAGCAAGCTCCAGAGCATGTCAACTCCTTGCTGATTATGTCATTTACTTCTGGAAAAAGAAAAAAAAATTAACCTCCACTATCCTTTCAATCCTGCATCCGGCATAACAAATCTCAGTGTAAGAGTCCGCAGACCCACACTACTTTATTATATGAAAGCTCTTAAAACCTCAGTAGAACATGAAAAAATATATTTTATGATCACCACTAGCTAGTTCATCACTCCCACAGGCAAGGAGGGGTAAAGCAGGTAGAGGATAAAATTGATCACAGACAGACAGCTGATCCCACCAGCATGTCTATTGACTTCAGGAGTTTCTGATTTATGACTGCATCTCTGCTGGGAAGTTGATCCAAT
This sequence comes from Rhinoderma darwinii, assembly GCF_050947455.1. Taxonomy (NCBI): domain Eukaryota; kingdom Metazoa; phylum Chordata; class Amphibia; order Anura; family Rhinodermatidae; genus Rhinoderma; species Rhinoderma darwinii. The sequence goes on along the minus strand of NC_134697.1, from coordinate 79,839,139 downwards.
GTATCATTGTCCTTTACAGCGCTGAAATGGGTTAAGTAGGAAGCCCAGGAATAGGTGGGGGTTGTTTGCAGTGTAAAGTCTTTTAAAAGGTTTTCAAAAAGGGAGACAAAATGAATAGCATCTGCAGCTTGCCTCCGCCTCGGACCTTCGCTCCCTCCCTCTCTAGAAGGTGCTGCAAAACAACTATATCAGGTTGATGTAAGGGGAAGGATCCTCTGCTCCTAAATCTTATAAATTCTTGGATTATACTTCAGATCCAAACCTCAAAGTGGTGGAAGAGGGTGGGCATTGAATGGAAAAAAAATGCTAAAGGAGGTGAAAATATAGCACATGAACCATAAATAAATCAGAAATGTCAATAGACTTATTAAATCGAAATGAAATTAAAGACGACCTGTCACCTCTCCGGACACGGCTATAAGGCTGGATTCACACGATCATGTACAGAACGTATTTCGGCCGCTAATCCCGGACCGAACACAGTGCAGGGAGCCGGGCTCCTAGCATCATAGTTATGTACGATGCTAGGAGTCCCTGCCTCTCCGTGGAACTACTGTCCCGTACTGAAAACATGATTACAGTACGGGACGGTTGTCCCGCAGCGAGGCAGGGACTCCTAGCGTCGTGCATAACTATGATGCTAGGAGTCCGGCTCCCTGTAGTGTGTTCGGTCCGGGATTAGCGGCCGAAATACGTTCCGACCATTACGGACGTAATGTGCTCGTGTGAATGCAGCCTTATAGTAAAAAATTGTATTCCCCATAAAACAACAATTCTGGAGCATCTTTTCTTAGAACTCTGCAATGTGCCGTTACTCTATTATTCCTCCTCAAAATGTATAACCAAATTGACAACTGGGTGTTACCTTATCAAAGGGGTATGTTTACACCGAGATGTCAATTTATTCATACAATTCTAGGAGGAATAACAGAGGAATAGCAAAACGTAGAGTTCTAAGGAAAGATGCTCCAGGATTGTTATTTCATGGGGAATACAATTATTTACGAAAACAGACATGTCCGGAAAGGTGACAGGTCCTCTTTAATGAATGACTTGTATATGCATCAAGTCAAATGAAACCTGTACGTGGCAGCGTATGTTAAGTGCATGCTGAACGACTTACCAATAATCGTATATTGTCATTAACACTATCAGTACCAGTTACCGATGTTTTCATATTATGTAAAGAGAAGACCAATTAGATGACCCTAGTTACCTACATAATTCATTTTGATGTAATGGTGTGAGATGCAGGTCAGACATGGGCAATTTGGTTATTCTTCACTAAGGCACTTCTCACTGTAACCTTCAACTGACCTTTCTTAAAAAGAAACCCCCGGAATAACACCCAGCCCAGCTGCGTATTGATTTCAGAGGGAATGTGAACAGATTTTACAGCTGTCTTATCTATCAGTCTTAAAGAAAGGATAGATTACGTAAAGTCTTCGATTTGCGGGGGTTTTATTAATCCAATAAAGTATTAATAAAATAATTATTAATAATAATAATAATAATAATAAATAACTAATTAATAAAGTCAATGAACCCACACCTAAACCCATAGACATTTCATTTCTGTCGGCAGCATTCACAAACAAGTGTTGCTGTCAATAGTAAAAATCCAGATCTCCCGATACGGTTTATCTCAAAAGAGATAAGTGGCGTCCTGCTCCCGCAGCGGCGCTAAACACGAATGTTATTGGAGGCAATGCGTCAGAACAATATATGACCAAAAACTGTATAAAGTGAATGGAACACCACTAGGGGAACACTGGCTGCAGTCATACTCTATGAAAATCACCAGAAAAATATTGGCTAACAACATAGAGAGCATGCTCATATTTTTATAGCTTTTTATATTGGGTTTTTTTGTTTGTCGCCAACAAAATAATCCAATTTGGAAATTATAATTTTTTTTAGCCAGAAGTTGGGATTTTGTATCGGGATAGTTTCTTTACCAATTTCCCTAGATAGTTGGCTTAAACTGTCGATATTCATTATAACAGATTTTTACCTACTATTTAGGGTGACCGTATCAGGATACAGATTGTGTCCACTGTGTGCATCATCTTCTGTGGATCAGAAATGTACGGCGAGTGATTCATCAGACCACCGATGAACAATGGGCGATTTGATAAGTTACGCAATGTGGATTGGATGGTTATTTCCATCACGACAATCCTCACTGCAGGCAGGAGAGGTTGATTGAAGTGAACCGCGATATGATAACAGTAGAGCAAACTTTTTCTCTATCTCCTATAGACTATAAAAGGGATTAAGTGCCCATGTCCAGCCACCTCTCACCTGAAAACAGGGGGCAGTGAATGTAATGTACTGTTCTCAGGTGGAGTCAAGGATACCAGAGTGTGGCAGCAGAACCAAAGGTGTTAGCATTTCCATATTGTATTTCTGTTCTCATGGATTCATAACCCTCTGAGGGGAAATCTAGACTACGACTCAAGTTGAGCAAGAATAACACAAAGTGTGAATTTGACTCAATGCACAGAAAAACCTAGACGTTTTATTCTGATACAACAGACAAGTTGACCGTCTCCCTTTACAGCTTATAAGGTCGAATTTGGAATATGTCGATACAGAAATTTAATTTGCTTGATCGTGTAAAGCAAACTATAAGTGGAAACACGTTATTTTCTGACCGTAAAGTATTATTTTGATTAAACAGATTTATACTTTTCTCTAATTCCAACTTTCTACTACATTATTAGATGATATTACACGGTGTGAATGGAGAAAAAGACTATGATTGATAGCTTCGAGAGAACAAATGTGCTACTGTGACCAATACACTACTCTGAAATAACGGAAAATACGAAATCCTCTAATAATGTACTAAACGTTAACATATGGTCACCAAGCATTGACATTGTAATCTACTGCCGCAATGGCAGTGAACTGAAATCCTGCTTTAAGGATAGGATATGCTCATGTATGTCAGAATTGTCATAGGATAATGGGTGAGGGGCAATTACCCAGGTGACTCCACCACCCAGTTACTTCTACTTCTTAAAACATACTCCAAGCAGCAGGACATGGATGTTTAAAAAGTTTACTTTCAACCTGAAGCGACCTTTGGGGTGTGTGACCTGTGCGGTCGCACTGGTCACTACTGAAGAAGGTGCCACAAGTCCGTATGGCCTGGGCACATGGAGCTTTCATCACTGATGCCAAAACCTTTGGAAAGGCAGCTGCACTGAATCACGCTACAGTTTGGTCCAAAAGTATTTGGACAGTGACATAATTTTCCTAATTTAGCCTCCGTACACCACCACAATGTATTCAAAACAAAGCAATCGAGATGTGAACGAAGTGTAAACTTTCAGCTTTAATTCAATAGGGGTTTAACAAAAATATTACATAACAGATTAGGAATTACAGCCATTTTTCACAGTCCCTCCATTTTCACAGGCTCAAATGTTATTGGACAAACTAATATAATAAATATAATGATTATTTGTAATACTAGGATGCAAATCCTTTGCCGTCAATGACTACCTGTAGTCTGGAACCCATGCACGTCACCAAATGCTGTTTCCTCCTTTGATGTGCTATGCCAGACCTTTACTGCTGCCGCCTTCAGTTGCTACTTATTTGTGGGACTTTCTGCCTTCAATTTTGTTCTCCGTAAGTGAAAAGCATTGATCGGGTTGAGGTCAGGTGGCTGACTTGGCCATTGAAGAATATTTAATTTGTTTGCCTTAAGAAGCTCTTGGGTTGCTTTCGCTGTATGTTTTGAGTCATTATCCATATGCACTGACAGCACTGCGCCTTCCTTTCAGTTTTGCAGCATTTGGCTGAATCTTAGCAGAAAGTAGCTCTATACACTTCAGAAATCATCCTGCTACTTTTGTCTGCAGTCATATCATCAATAAACAAGAGTGACCCAGTTCCATTGGCAGCCTTACATGCCCATGCCATTAAACTGACTCGACCATGTTTGACAGATTAAGTGATATACTCCTGATCATGAGCCTTCCTTTCCTTCAGTATACTGTTCTCTTGTCATCATTAAGGTACAAATTAATCTTGGTTTAATCTGTCCAAAAAATCTTGTTCCGGAACTCGGGACGCTTTTGTTTGTTGAGATTACTCGAGACTGGCTTTCCTGTTCTGGGTGTTTCCAGTGGTTTGCTTCTAGAGATAAACCCTCTGTTTTTATATTACATAGGTTGAAAAAACGACACAGGTCCATCAGATTCAACCTTTCTCAATAAATTACCCGTTATTCATGGCTTGATTAACTATAACCCTCAATGCCATTCGTCAGTAAATAGACATCTAGCTTTTTTTTTTTAAATGCTGACATAGTATCTGCCATCACTACCTCTTGGGGTCGGGCATTCCATAGCTTGACCACTCTAACTGTAAAGAACCCTTTCATATATTGAGGTCTGAAACGTCTTTCTTCCACACGCAATGGATGTCCCCTGGTCCTTTGAAGGAACAGATCATGTGCTAGTTCTCTGTATTGACCACACATATACTTATACATATTAATAAGATCCCCACTAAGACATCTTTTTTCCAAGCTGAACAAGCCTAATTTTTCTAGCCTTTCATTGTAAGCTACACCTCCCATCCCATTTAATAATCTCGTTGCCCGGCTTTGAACCCTCTCCAGTTCTCCTATGTCCTTTTTACAATGTGGAGCGCAAAACAGAATCCCATATTCTAGATGTGGCCTTACAAGGGATTTATAGAGGGGTAATATTACATTTGAATCCCAGGTTTTTATCGCTCTTTTTATACACCCTAAAATCCGATTTGCTTTTGCAGCTGCTGCCGGACATTGAGTGCTGCTGCTTAGCTTATTTGTTACCAGAATACCCAGGTCCTTCTTCTGTTCCGTTATTCTCCGTTTTATTCCATTTATTCATGAAGGCATCTCTTGATTGTAGACTTTGACAATTATACGCCTACCTCCTTGAGAGTGCTATTGACTTGGCTAAATGTTGTGAATGGGTTTTTCTTTTCCGAGGAAAGAAGTCTGTGACCATCTACTTTAGTTTTAGTCTTCCATGGTTTTCCAAGCCTTTTGCAGTTGCTGAGCTTGCCAGTGCAATCCTTCTTATTAAGAATGTGGCAAATTGTTGATTTGGCCAAGTCTCTGCTATCTCTCCGATAGGCTAAAGGAAAAAAAAAACCTCAAGGATGGCCTCCTTCACTTGCATTGACACCTCTGTGGATAGCATATGGAGTTCCCATAAACCGCTACAAAATGCAAATTCAAGGCTTGAAATCAACTCCAGACCCTTTAGCTCCTTAATTTCTCATGAAGTAAGGAGGGCATAGGCCACCCATACCCAGCCATGAAACTGCTTATTAGTCAATAGTCCAAGTTTTTTTTAAGCCTGTGAACACAGAGGGACTATTTAAAAAATGTCTAAGGCCCTATTCACACTGAGTTTTTGACGCGGAAACCGCGCCGCAAAACTCCTCAAAATCCGCCCGAAAATGCCTCCCGTTGATTTCAAAATCCGCCCGAAAATGCCTCCCGTTGATTTCAATGGGAGTTGGACGAGTTTTTTTACTGCGAGTAAAAAAAATGCGTCGCGGTAAAAAGAAGCGTCATGACCCATCTTGAGGCGGTTTCCGCCTCCAAAACCCCATTTCAAATCAGTCAGTAAAAGGAAAAAAACGGCTAGACGAGTGTGACCGTCTGGAGCAGTTTTTGCAGGAGGAAAATTCCTCTGTGTGAAGCCAGCCTAAAATTACCAAACAGTTAATCCAATATTTTTGTTAAACACCTTAAAGTCAAACACTTTATTGCTTTGTTTCAACTCCATTGTGGAAATACTTCAGGACCCAACTGTACATTCCCTAGTTATTGAGGCAACTGATTGGGAGCGTTTTTCGTGCACCTTATGACAATCTTATTTGGGTACTGTATGGTATGATTATTTGTACGCTATATCAATGTATTATTTGGGCCCATGGGAGGATCAATAGAAGGTACTGCATAGGACTTCATCCAACCTAAGTCCCGCCCTGCCTCCAAAAATATATAAATTTCTTTATATAAAGTTCTTTATTCAAACAACATTCTCCATTCATTCCTCAACAGAGGAAAGGTGCACAAAGCACCAAAGAAAGGCAAGATATATATATATCTATATCAAAATATAGGCACTACAGTACCAAATCATATCAGCATCCAAGTATTGGTTAGGGAAATTGGGAAGGCAAAAAGCAAAAAAGGAGAAAAAAAGAGAAGGAAGGGGGGACAATAAACAGCAGAATCAAATATTGCTTCTTAAAAAGGAAATAAAAAACGTTCATGGGCCTCTGGAAGAGAAACGGTAGCCAGAGAATCCAAATGTCAGCTGAAATAATCCCCCTCCAAGGGATCCACTTTAGGAGGAGTCCTGTAGTTGTGACCTCATATCTTGAGACTTTATCTTCTAAAGTCAATACGTTCAAAACCCTGAATAACGCTAAATTTTAGAATAGTTTTTTGAAAGGGGATTGAATGAGACACCAGATGTGACATAGTGAACCCACCTCTCCACACCCACGGAAGCATAGATGAGATTGAGAAGGAACATTTTTTTGCCAGTCGAACAGGGGTTAGAAACCATCTACTTAGAACATGTAGGGCGTTTCCTTAATATCAACAATACGTACATTTTTATATGAGGGAGAAGAGGTGGAGATTATGCTGGTTTTATGAATCCTTACTAGGGGCCGGAGCTTCAATCTCCTTCTTGCCCTGCCAATTTTAAAAAATCTGCATGCTTAGTGCCATTGGGCAAAGGGGATAGGCAGCGGTCAGATACCTCTGGCAGCGCTCATCGTCTGGTTGAGCAGAAGGCTTCCCCCTACTGGACAGTAGGCTTCACTCATATACATTATATCATCATCGGATCCGGTTGACATCTGCCGACAATGATCTATCGATGTCCAGTGCAACTTCTCCACGCATTACACAACACTGTTGCCTAGTGCCTCAATGCAGAATAGTGTGTCAAAATAGGTTCATGCGGTCAAAAACGCTTTGGTCGGTCTATGAATACCGTCTGCTTTAATAACAGTTTTTATAAGCAATTCATGTCTTAATAATCTTCTCCTCCAGGTTATATAAAGAAAATGCCTGTAGTACTTGTTGAATCACAATGACCTATAAACATCAGCTCTTGGTATCGTTATCCGATTGTACATTTTATAGATCATAAAGCAAAGCAGCGGTGCTGCCACCATCACTCCTGCCCCACCCAGAGTAACCCCTCTCATCCTCCCTCCCCAACCCCCTCATGTTTCTCCTCTGTTTATGAAGTCTCAGGAAATACCACAGAACACATTCTCCTCTCCACCAGTGAAAGTCGACCATGTGACCTGCATTTCTCAGAGAGAAATATTTTATTTCAGGAGTCAGGCACTGGAAGCCTGCACCTCCCCACCCATCCCCCTACCTCTGTGATCAGCAGTTTTTTTTCCTGGCTAACATACTGTATTCATTTCTTCCCTTGAATTAGAGGCTGAGGCTCATCTCATGTTCACTGGCTCCCAGCCCTAACAGGCCTTTCATGATCTGGCCGACTCACGTCACTCTAGCATTCTTTCGAGAAAAGCATTTCAGGTCAATGTGCTATCTAGGTCTTCAGTCTCGTCTGCAAGGACGTCAAGGTGTGTCGGGCATACAGCATTTCCGAGGTTAAAGTGACAAACTCCACTGATATACTGTTAAACTTCACATTTAAGATACCCCAATAGGCCTCCCCGCAGGCCCAATAAGCCTCACACAAACGGAGTGAAGAAGCTCACAACTATTATTTCCACTTCTTGAAGCTTAGCTCGTCAAGGACATAAAACTGAAAATTAAAATGGGGCCATTGACACGACCATTGTTTCAACAGAGCGTGTGAAGGGTTCGTGAAAAAATAGGACACGTCCTATTTTCCTGCGTGTCACGCACCCCTCCATAGACTCTAGTCTATGGGGGATATGGGGGATAAGTGACAACGCACCTCGGACGTGAAAGACTGCTGTTATTCCCGTCCGAGGTTAGCTACGCTCGTCTGAATATAGCCTTAAGCCGATAATTATCAGACCCCATTCCCCTAATAACATGCATTATCAGCACAAGCATCTGTAGTGTGACTCTTGTTACATGTTACATGTAGTGACCAACAGTTTTATGGTCAAATAAACCTGCCACACGTTACGTCATCACGCTCCTGGTCGCTGAATTATCCGCATTTTAATGGCCACTTTACTTACTGACGAGCATAAACCATTATCCACAGATCAGAATTTGTATTCTTCACTCAGCACAGAGTTAATTTGCTAAATATAAATTGTTTCTATAAAAGTCATAACAATTAGGGTAAAAAAAAAAAAAAAAAAGTTTTTTTCCCTAAATGTAGGAAGTACAGGTATAGAAAATATAGCCTTCACGTAGCGTTCTACAGTCCATCAGTCACTACGCTTTAGGCGGTTTAAAACAAACTCCTCTTTTTAGTGCTTTCTTTTTTGTCTTTCACTTGTCTAAATCTATTCTCCTAAAATAAATTGCAAGGCATATACATTTGTTTGGTTGTACAAAATTTCTGTTGAAATATTCCATTGCTTTACAGATATCGAAACAGCAGAGGAGCTTATAATCATGTCAAATTTAGGCTTCACTGAAAGCTGAAATAAAGCTCTCCAATATGAAGACATGCTTATGACCCAGAGAGCCATTTGTGAACCAAATCAATCCCTATGAAAAATGAGCTTATCAATTTCTAATGCACTGATGGGCTCCAATTCTTTCAATATGGTTCAATTTATAAAATTGCTATATTAAAAACGAGTTCTCCGAGGATATATAAATTGCTCTAAAGGAGAAGCATGGGTTTGGAGGCAGCTATAAGTGAACAGTATGATTAGCAATTCTCTAATATAATGATATTGTTCCCTTTACAATTGAGGGTGATACTAATAGCAAGTCTGCAGAAATTCCCCACCACTTCCCTGAAGAATAAAACGAGTTGTTTCAGTATGAGACGCTCATGGCCGACACCGAGATATAATCGTTGGAGTCCATCGATCAGATGTTTATGGAATATCTAGTTAATATCCCATAAAAGTCTTTGGTGGTAAGAAAAATTTGATTTTAATTGGGCCAAAATCATGTGCCGATTAATTTCATTAATCGAAAGTATTCACACACACGCGCGCGCACACGCACGCACACACCTTGGTGTTTTTCCTGTATTGTTGCATTAGAACATGGAATTAAAATGGATTTTAAATTTTATTTTATTTAATGGACTCAACAAAATAGTCCAAATTGTTACAGAGGAATTAAATTAATACCTTGTTTAAACAAGAAAAAAAAAAAATACAAAAACTAAAAAGTTGTGAGTGCATACAGTACATATTCACCCCCATTGCTAGGAAACCCCTAAATAAGGTCTGGTCAAGGTTTGAACAAATCTCATCTGCATGTTTAAAGTGACAGGTTTCCTTTAAGACAGCCAGTATTTTGTGAGTAGCATTACAACTTCTCCTATGGTCCACTCCAATAATACAGGCTGCAATATTATTAGGTTACACAAATTCAGTCAAAAATAGATCAATGCAATGGAATAGTTTACGTGGCACCAAACTTAAGTGTTATATTAAATAACCGAGCGATCAAAATGCTCTGGTTTTCTGAAATATTCAGTTAAAGCACTTCTAAGTACTGTTCCCACTATTATGGTAGAGGATGGGGCAATGTTTACACGTGCCAGGTTTATGCACAAGAGGCTGTCAACAGCTGAGGTTCCTGAAATGGATGAACAGCAAAATATATTCAATTCCAATTATAAACAGGAATTCCGCTGTAACATTTTTACTAGAAGACAAAAAGCTCCTATTACCTAACCATCCTCTGCCCAATAAATAAATTAGGAGCTCTACATTAATTTGCAGATATTCACGTCAATAGATTGCACCGTTTTGTTTTTTCCTGGTTATTCACTTTTCAAAGCACATAATGTCTTTAAGGCAAAACACTAGGTCAGGGAAGAGGAGTGCTCCCTTCTCCCCGCATTCTCCACCAAAATCCTGCAAACTCATTTCCTAATAAAACATTGCTCCCTAGCACCAAGGCAGCTTTAGTTTCTCTTTAGAGAAAGTTGTGGAAGATGCCTGTGAACAGTAGAACATTTTCTGAGAGCAGATCCTCTGAAACAATGGCACAATTGTTACACTGGAGGGGTGAAAGGAACACAAGTCATGAATCTACACCTCAGCAGTGTGCGATCAGTGGGAAGCTAAAAGGAGAGCCGTATATCTGCCACTAAGAACTGCCAACAGGGCTTACAAATGTTTTGTTTCACGGCTCCTTGAATTAACCCTTTTGTACATCTACAGTTGCCGAGCTTCTAGCATTACTTTAGTGTGCTTTTAGTTGGCTCATGGAAGCTTTCTAGCTTTCAGGTCCTCTTACACCGGCCAATTTTGGCGGGTGCAACGAGGGCTGATCAACGAGACAGCTCGTTGATCGGCACTCGTTTGCTTATGTCACACGGAGCTATGTTTGGGGACGAGAGCTCGTTACTCCGATCACTTGTCCCCATACATTATTATTATGTTTGCAGCCTGTCTCCCTGTTTACACAGGATGTGCAGCCGACAACGATTATGTGTGTTTTTTTTAAAACGATAGGATCAGCAGATGAGCGAGCCAACGCTCGTTCATCTGCTGCTCGCTGCCCTATTTACACAGGGCAATTATCGGCAACGAGCGTTCTGTGAATGATTGTTTGCCCGATAATTGACCAGTGTAAAAGGGCCTATGGGCTAAAGGTAAATAGTCATACATACATTTTTTATGTTTATTGAAACTTTTCAATCACAAATCAAGAGGAAGGCGGGGGGAAAAAAAAGCGAAGGAAGTTCTCTGATTCTGCCCCCCATCTGATGGAAAGCAGGTTCACCATTGCTGCGTTTTTAGAGTGGTTATTAGAATGAACAGCTCTGATGGGCTAGGAATAACTTCTATAGAAGAGAAATGGAGGAGATTGAGGTTAATAGGAAGGACAGAGGGGAAAAAAATGAGAGAAGAAAACGATAGAGAGAGGCATGGACCCAGGTAAATGTGATGAAAAACAATACAATTAAAAAAATTAAATCCAGGGGTTATGTAAGCTTCTCGAAACGTCTCTGGTGTGTGTCGAATGTCAAATCTGAGACAGAAGAGACGCCAGATGTATCTGACAAACCTCTGTTTTTGGCGATGTCACGCAGGATAGTTGACGGCTGACAAATCTCGAGTTTATAATATGCATCTAATAAGAAAGAAAATGACTGTAAACCATATAGTAATGGTCCACAGGAAAGTCCAGGTCCTTAGACTACAGCAGTTCTCCCTAATAAAAATAAAACTGAAACCATTTTCAAGAGCTATAACTAGATGAGAAATTTCATTTCAATTACCACATTGGGTATTTTAACCTTCGGGGTTAGTTGGTCTCTTGAACTACTAACTCCATAATGTTGTTCCAAGGCCTAGAGTCATTTCTATAAAGATACCATTCGTGGGGTTTTTTTGGTGGCAAAACCCAATAGACAATGTAATGTCAATAGGGCCCGACGTGACCCATGCCCATGAACTGCAGTCAGGGAAAACATGGGACAGACAGGATGGATTTTTCTTATGGTTTCATGTGGAGATAAACACCACCAGAGGCTTTTGACAGCTGCTCAACTCCCAAATAACATGCAGTCAAGGTTGTGGCTCTCCAGCTGGTAACTGGCAGGGTGGACAGTGGGTAGTCCCAGCTGGCTACTGAGAAAATGAGGGGTTCTCCATAAATACATACATAATGATAAAACAACATAGTATGTATATTACTCTTTCAGAGTGCCTGTAAAAAATGGGGAGTCCTACAGGATTCAGCAGGCAAGTCTCCCACAAAGACTAGGCAGAGATTGCATCCTACGTATTTTAAAGGATAACTAAAAACTTTCACAAAACTTCTGACATGTCATAGTGACACGTCAGAAGTTTTGATCGGTGGGGGTCCGAGTACTGAGGAGACCCCTACCAATCGCTAAAACGAAGCAGCAGAAGCACTCGGGATGAGCGCTGAACAGCTTGGCTTTTCTCGGAAAACCGATGTAATGGTGTACGGACTCAATAGGAAGTCTAGGAGTCCGTACACTGTTACATCGGTGTTCCGAGAAAAGCCGATCACAAACTAAGCGGCTCAGCGCTCACCCGAGCACTTCTGCTGCTTAGTTTTAGCGATCGGTGGGGGTCTCAGTGCTCAGACCCCCACCAATCAAAGCTCCTGACATGTCACTATAGTATAACATGTCAGAAGTTTTCTGAAAGCTTAGTTACCCTTTAAAGCTGTGTGAAGATAACATTCTGGAGACACCTTTTTGGGGGACAGGCACCCTCCACAGACATGGGAGGTCCATAAATATCAATGTATGTATTCCATCTACGAGCTGGCTTTTCTGTTTCTGTAACATCTATAGATTAAAATGGAGAGAACTACGGGTATCCTGTTATAATGCCATAAGCGTCATTGATGGTAAAACCCCTTTAATTCGCTTACAGCTGTTTAGGTGGATGTTAACTTTGGACCTCTTCCTTACGTTCAGAATAGCAATGTCCCGTTTAAAGTCCCATAGTAACGCACTTATCACGCTTGCCTTAGTCCTTTACCCACAGGTTGCATAGCATGCTGCAATATTCTATTCAGTAAAAAATAAATAAATGGAAATCTGATGCACCCATTCGACCAATTAGAAGTCTATAGGGGGCGGAAACAGATCATAATGGATCGATCTAACAAATCTTGACGGATCAGTAGCCATGACGTCATTGTGAACAGAACACAACTGTTACTATAACAGAAGATATGATATAAACTCAGGTCTGTCCAATTCATTTCATGAACATACGTAGATTGCAGGTTGATCACAGACGTAATCGTTTTGCGCACGACATAACAGATTTTAAAAGTCAGACTGAGAGGGAAGGATAGAACTTTCTTTACGCTCTTTTCAGTTCATGGCTTTTGCAAAATGCTATTGAGCTTCTTCACCACTACCAAAGGTGCTGGCTTACAATCATTAATCCCTATACGACATCTCATCTTGCTAAACGCTCATACTGTGACCAGCCATGACCGAGCTTTGTAGCCAGAAAATATGTGTAATTAATCGATCTATAGATACTTAAACCATTGAAGGGCCAGATGGATAAAAATGATTGGAAAGATATCAAACAAGCAGCTAAAGTTTGCCAATGGTCCTCTTCTGTAAGGAATGTTTCTGGGAAGGTTGAAACAGAACAGGCCAGATTTAAAGGCAAATTCCTAAAATAAGCTTTTGCCTGAACTGCTGGGCAACTCATCCCCACCCCATTTACCCCACCTACTCAGCAACTGCTATTGGACAACAATCCAATATTTTTTTTAGGTTTCAGGTGTTCTGGCCCAGTTCCTGGAGGAACAACAGCTCTTGCACACGACCGAGGCCGGGCTGTGAAAAACTGTCTGTGTGTCGACTGGATTTCCCGGCCCGACCACGGTACAGGTGAACGGGACTCCTGGCATTATAGACATTTATGATGCTAGGAGTCTTTGCCTCCCCACGGAACTGCTGTTCTGTACTGAACAAAATGATACAGTACGGAATTGCAGTTCCGTGGGAAGGCAAAGACTACTATTAGAAATGTCTATGATGCCAGGGGTCCCATTCACATGTACCGTGGTCGGGCCGGGAAATCCGGCCGAGACATCCGGCCAAGACACAGACCGTTTTTCACGGCCCGACCTCGATCGTGTGCAAGACACTGCCAATAAAACATCCAGTAGAAGCTTCCAAGCCGGGCTGGGGAGGTACCACTAGACCAGTTTCCTAGAGTTTTGCCTGGAATTTCTCTTTAAAATTTGATGATCAGGGTCAGCTGGGTGACTGCCACTATGGACAATGTAAAGGCGGCAAACCGGATCATCATCGAATTTTCACTTTAGTAGATGCACGTTAGAATAAGTAACAGCCAATCATCTAGCTGCTTTTTCGAAGTTAAAAAAACAAAACAGAAAAAAAAATAACACTTTCTTTGCTCTACATTCCGTCAATGAAACACATTTATTTTAGGTTTGTGCTACGACAAGCAGAATGTAGCTTGTCCTTTTAGAACGTGGGAGGGTTAGAAAACTTTAATTGCCATTTTAGCTTCACAACTGTGAATCTATTCCTTATTAAGATGGCACTTGATTTGTAAACAACAACAATACCCTGGCATCAAATGGCATGGCATGGTTTACTCCATAAAATACACAGCGGAACCAAGTGGCAGAGATGAAGAGAAAAATAAGGGTCATGATTGTAGATAGCTGCAAATTAAACAATTACAGTTATTTATTTTTTTCCTTAACAATGATTTTGCGAACCCTTAGGAGATGGTAGGAAAAGGGTGGGTGCGATGGTGTAGTACATTTATAATCCGTCTCCAAAATTTCTATGAATCACAGCACAAGGGCTTATTATAACCGCAGGGCGCAGAATGCCAAACACCCAGCAGCCTGTGAATGTGCGGTCAGGACAGCAAGTCCACAGGACTAGCACCCTACAAGGAACACAAAAAGGACGCCACCATACTAATATCATATAGAAATCAGGAGCTACAACAACTAATCCAAGAGCCCATAGGATCCATTCCCGAAACAGGAAAAATAACTTTCTATTACTTTAGAAGAAATTACTTCTAGAAGTTATAAGACAAACCTCATGCTTAAAGTACATAAGATATACATAATTTTTCTTTAAATTTAAACAAATTGTAGCGTAATATATTATATAACACCGAATACAATAAGGCAGATGTATCAATGCAGTTATGGCAGTTTTCTGTTGTAATTGCATGAAAATATTCGTGTTGAACACCACATCTATCGTGCCCCCGGACACCTATAAACATATATTTTTTCTTTTTAAGTGTCAGAAAAGAGGGTTGGGTGACATTCTGTGCAACTTTTTTATAAATGTTTCTGATATTTTTCCACACCGGAAAAGAGAGGACCGGAGCTAGTAACGTATTCCACAATCGGAAACACCCTCTTTGGGAATATGGCATGGAAAACAATATAATTACGGTACATGTTGCACTATATCCCACCCGAACTTATCTGAAGTCTTGTAAAGCACGAATCCCAATGGTTCTCAAGATACTTAGACGGCGCTGTCTTTATCACCCTGATCATATGTATGTAGATATCACATAGAAACGCACGTTTTTTTCCTGTGGATTTCTTTTACATGGCTGCTACTGTAATACACCGCAAATTTTTCATAATTAAATGTGGCGGAAAATCTGCAGCTTACCTGCCCAGTGTGAACAAACCCTATAGCTAGGGCTGGGCAATTATGACCTAAATCAAAATCCTGATTATTTGAACATGTAACCTCGATTACAATTAATAAAAATTTTAAGGCCACACCCCTTTCTGCATACCACGCCCCCTATAAGTATGCCACGCCATTGAATATGGATTCTCTAAGCCTGCTGTTATAATATACCCCCTGACACTACCCCTTACACAGTAGAATGCCCCAATAGCTGCCCCCACACAGTATAATGCCCCCATACAGCCCCAATAGTGCCTAATAAAAATATAAAGAAAAACATACTCCCCTGTCCCCATCCCAACGACGAGTGGAGGAGATCCCTTAATTCCTCTGATCTGTCTGGCTCGGCGCATATTTTCAGATTCCGCTGCACTTCTGCCATATAACAGCGTTTCAGGCATCCTATTGGACCACGTTGTCCTCAATGCCCATCCAATTTACTTATTGTTTAGCCTCAATGCCCACGGGCTACAGCGAGAGGAAAGTGCCCACCCAAATGGTATAAACACAGACAATAGTGGGGTTAAATATAAGGATGATGGGGGTTATATACAGGAATGATGGCTGCTATATACAGGGATGATGGGGTTAATATACGGGAACCCCTATCATCCCTGTATATTACCCCATCAACCCTGTATATAATCCCCATCATCCGTGTACATACAATTGGGGAGGCTAGACACCGTGGATCTGAAATGACTGTATATAGAAGTTCAGCGGACTCTGAATACATGCATGCTTGCAGACAGGCGCGCGGCAGTGATGTCATGGCGTCTGTCTCTGCTCAGCCATGAGCAGCCAGCGTTATACAGTGAATAGTAGAGTAGAGTTACTGCTCTACAATAGGATTCAACTGTATCTGGGTCCTGAGTACACAGATACAGTTGAAACCGTGGGGGAAAAAAACAAGCAAAAACCAAAATGCGCAAGATGACGTCCGTTATCTGCGCTGAATTTTGTGTTTTTTGTTTTTTTTTTCAATTAATTGCCCAGCTTTATCTATAGCTTCCTCTAAGGGAAACACCTATGCATGCAGCTATTTCTACAGACAAGTGAGGTAAAACATGCATACACATCAATGTACATGGCTCTCTTATGCTGGCTTCACACTGTGCGTTTTTAACACGCGTGTTTTCAAAAAACACATTGCTCATAATGTGCTGGCAAAGTGTAAAAAAACCCGGAAAAAATAAACCAACAAAGCACACATCAAAAGAACAATAAAAAACTGCGGCAAAAAATACATTGCCCCAAATTTAAATGCTTGTTTAAAATAAATGAAATAGAGCCAAAATACGGAAAAAAAAAGGTAAAAGAACGCAAACAAACCAAAACACCCCCCCCACAAAAAAAATAAATCAAGAACATACTCAAAATTTTATTGCAGTTGGCCCTAGTACGTATGTCTGTCTTGAGGTAATGGAACTAGATCTTAAGCCCCATTGGGGACAGGGACTGATGTGAGTGTTGACGCCATCTGTACAGTGCTGTGGACTATGTTGGCGCTATATAAGTAACAAAATCTGTACATGTAAAAATCTAAATCTGCGCAATAATATTTATACTTTTTCCCATATATTTCTATGCCTGTGTTTTGGAAGTGAGAATAGAACCTGGCACAAATTTCTCTGTGTTTAACTGATCGCTGGAAACCAGTCATATACTAGATTCTGTCTATAGAATTTCAGAGATAAAGTAGCTTCTGTAACGGCCAGTCGTAACTTTGATCTTTTTTGGCCAATTATGATAAAACCTTTATTAGCCAATTAGAATGTAATAAAAAATGGACAGGATAATAAATTTCATAGGATGTGATGCAAAATAGCATTAAAGGGGTTTTCCCATTAGAGACATTTATGACCTATCCACAGGATAGATCATAAATGTCAGATAGATGCGGTCCCTTCTCTGGGACCCGCACCTATCTCTAGAATGGGGCCCTCTAAACCCCGTTCTGCCACTCCGTGTTGCGGCAGAAGCAGGTGAATTCCGACTATGAATTAGAAAACAGCGTAACTCGCTGAGCTACACGGTTTCCATAAGTCCCATAGAACTGAATGGTAGTTACTGAAACAGCGTAGGTCGCATGCTACGCTGCTTCCGTAACTGACATTCACTACTATGGGACTTACGGAAACAGCGTAGCTCGGCGAGTTACGCTGTTTTAGTAACTCCCGACCATATAACCGGGAAGTTGCCGGGTGCCAGTGAGAGCAGAAAAAGCTAGAACGGGGTTTAGGGGGCCCCGTCCTAGAGAAAGGTGTGGGTCCTAGAGGTGGGACCTAATGTCCCTCATGGGAAAACCCCTTTAAGGTTTTATGAAGGATGGTGCTATTTATTTATTTTTAACCTACTCCAACAGGAAATCCATTCAAAACCAAGTAACCACTAAATTATTTCAAAATAACAGTACTTCCCAATGAAACAAGTGATCATACAAATCATTTGAACCATTTACTCATGATCAACATCCATTGACTTACCATTAACCAACTACAAATTGCAATCTCCTTTATAAGGCTGGGGCAACTTTGAATGTATATTCGATTCAAAGTAATCCTATGGACTGAAACTGCCAAAAAAAGTAAGTTTTTCCAAGCCGAACAGGAAATCAACCACTAAAGGTGGCCATACACATTAAACAACGCTCGGCCAAAAGGTTGCAGTTATTCCTCCCGGCTCCCCTCTAAACATGTACAGTATGTTTATTTCAATTGGGAGAGGAAAAATCCAACATTACCGATCCTTCTTTCCCACCCGAGATCTGCTGTCAGGAGAGTCGTGAGGCCCACAAACACATTAGATAGATGGATGATCCCGCCGTAATCGGCAGGTTCAGATGTGTTTTGTCTTATGTATCTTTACCCCATTTATCTTAAAATATCTAACAGATGCCCTGTGCAAAACTTCTGTTTAGGATGCTAGTAGAAGGTGACTCTATTCTTATTGAACTTCATAAGGTGGCATGCATGCGGCTGAGCGGGATGCGGGATTAAGATACAGGTCGTGCTTTCCAGAAATAACGTGCCACACTAAAAGCTCCTTCATTTTTCACCAGGTGCCATTGACAATATATGGACAGTTCAATCGACTATAAAGGCCAATATGGACTAAAATGTTTACGGCTGCTTCGGCGTAACAATTGTTCACAAGATGATCGTTTGTTCAGTGGTTGTCGAACCATTAAACTACTTCTTTTTAATGGGTTTGCCCACCTTTTCCCATCAGGGACATTTGACATATCCACAGGATATGTCAAAATGTCAGATAGTTGCAGGTCCCACCTCTGGGTGGAATGGGGCGCCCTAGACCCCGTTCTAACTTTTTCTGCCCCCTCTGCCTCCCCGGCCACTTCCGGACAATATGGTCGGGAGTTACGAAAACAGCGCAGCTCGCTGAGCTAAGCTGTTTCCATAACTCCCATTGTAGTGAAAGGCAGTTACGGAAGCAGTGTAGCATGCGACCTACGCGGTTTCCGTAACTACTACTCAGTTCTATGGGGCTTACGGAAACAAAAGTAGCTCAAAGAGCTACGCGGTTTCCTAATTCATGGTCGGATTTCACATGCTTCTGCTGCAACAGAGAAGTAAAAACAGTATTTAGGGCGCCCCGTTCTAGAGATAGGTGCGGGTCCCAAATCTATCGGAGATTTATAACATATCCTGTGGAAATATTATAAATGTCTATCATGGGAAAACCCCTTTAAGAGTCTGTGAAATACTATTGTTTTAAGAAGCACAGAAGCCACCTTGCTCCAACACACTCATCTCCTTTCCGGTCTCTGACTTTAATACACATGGAAAGGAGCTCATTAAATAACTCAGAGGTGAATTAAACCCATACGCTGAAAAGCACATTTTGAACCTACGGCCTCCTAACATGAAGTTTGTTATAAGTGCTTAGTGAGTTTAACAAGCTGTGTAACAAGCGGACGTCTCTGTTTGAGTTTTTACAAAACGTTCACGTAAAACCTGTAAAGAACGAGAAGCCTGGAATAAACATTGAAAGGATACAAACTTATAATGAACTTTTAAACAACATAAAAAACAGTAAGGTATAAACTTATTAAGGCATAGTTAAACCGGACATGTTTCTTACGGTATATCAACTATATTTAATGTACTGGTTACGTGGGGTGAAAAGTTGAGATTTGTCAAATCATTTTCCTTAATAGACTGAATTATCAAACATGTGACTCCCATAAGGCTCGGGTGATGGAAACATGGCGGTTAATAAAACAAATTTATTTTAGGGGGTTCAATTGAAAAGGCCCTATGCACACAGAAGAGTTAAGTAACGGTCCGTATTTATTAAGACTAGCGGTTTTTTTTGTAAATGTAAATTAAGAAGTTGGAGTGACTATCGCCATATTTAAAGGCGCACACCCTTTTAAGAAATCTGGTGCATTTTGCCCTTGTGTCAGTCCGTAAATGAATGCTATGATCCGGTGTCGATTTACGGCCAAAATTGCACCATGTCCTTCTATTCACCTTTGCAGATCACACCAACTTTTACGGTCAATTTCCAAATTTAACACCTATCATCATTTGCAACATTTTAGCAGCACAGTTTACAACATAAACTGGAATAAACGGCCTTATAAATGTGGGTTAACTCTCACACGCGACCGATTTGTGGCAGAAATGTAAAAATCGGTCCCATATTTCTGCAGATTCTGTTTTGATAAATAGAACAGTTGCAAAAATGTCTCCATTAGAAGCAATGGGAGAATAGGTCGATACATGCGGCATCCGATGAAGCGGGTCACAATTGTTTATGTATGCAGGCTCATAGCGGGTGGTCAAGTGAGCTTGATCGATGTTTACTAAGGTCAAGTTAAAGATACAGAAATGACCACTCTCGAAACCTGCAAAACTTCAAGTCAGTGGTTCTATAGGGAGGCCTCATGTACACTGTTCTGAAACAAACTGGAGAATTCCTGGATAAAACGTGGTAAAGAGAATTGCATTTCGTTATTTCGTTACCAGTCACACTGTAGCTTTCAGAATGTGGTTGCCTTTAGTGTAACTTTGGGAAGAGCAGACGGCGGAGAGCTCAGTGCTACTCCGGTCTGCTTCTTGCCATGATGGAAAACAAGGAATCCTTCGGCCCTGTACACACAGAGTTTTTGCAGGCAGAAAAATCTGCCTCAAAATTCAGAATTTTGAGGAAGATTTTGGTCTGCCTGCACGTCGTTTGCCTCGTTTTTCGGCCACGTCCAAAAAAAAGCTGCGAAAACCGCTTTCTCCACCTCCCATTGAAATCAATGGGAGACAATTTCGGCCGTTTTTTTGCCGTGGTTTCCAACACGGTTTCCGTGGCAAAAAGCCCTTAAACATTCCTGTTCATTTTACCTTGGACTTTTATGCGCAGCCAGATTCCTCTTTGGGGTTGGTCTCCCCTCAACTACCACACTAATGGTTTACGAATAAATGATCTACTTCCATAAACATATAGGGATGCCTGTAGCAGAAGACATATGCATGATGATCTGAAGCTGGTGCACAAGGCTAGCTGTCGGGTTCAGTTGCTACAATGCTGCGAAGATCTATTAAGGCCCTGTTCACACGGCGTGTATTCGACGTGTATTTTGGTGCATTTTACGCGCCAAAATAAGCCTCGAAAAACGCTTCATTATCCTTCCTATTTAAATCAATGGGAAAGGGCCGTTCGTACATACAACACGTTTTTATTACGCGTCCTGTAAAAACGTAGTGTCAGATCAATTCTTTGATGCGTAAAACTTGCTGAAAACGCGACATATGTTCCTATAGTCCGTGGTAGTCCTAATTGCGTGCCAAAAAACGTGCAAAAAGCGCACAGAAAACACGTGGAAAACGTGTCAAACACACCTGTATTTTAGAAAGCGCTTCACAAGAAAAGCTAGCGTATTTGACACGTTTACATGTTGTTTTTTTTTGTGTTTTTTGTTTTTTTTTAAGCGCGGTGTGAACATGCCCTTAAAGCTGCCATAGGGAGACATTAAAGGGAAGTGTGCATTATATCTCTCCTGGCTATTGTTAGCGGATCACAGATAGAAGCCTAAGGCCTCATGCACACAACTGTAGACATGTGCAGGGCCACGATTTTCGGGTCGACCGGCCGTGGAGTGTCACCTGCAAGTCGCGGGCCGTGCACATGGACGCGGCCATTATTTTCTATGAGCCTGGACCGCAGAACACGGCCATAATAAGACATGTCCGTTCTTTCTGCGGTCCAGGGCTCCTGGGCCATGCACGGACCATGGAAACCACGGTCGTCTACATGGCCCCATAGGAATGAATGGGGCCGCAATTGTCCCGTGGATTTTCAGGGGAATTGCAGCCGCAAAAGCACGTTCGTGTTCACAACTCTTCAGATTACCAGATACATACTGTATTCCAATCCCAATCAACGATAAATAAAAAATTATTTTAAATGATGTGTTTTCAAAGCACAGATATTAACAAAGGTCATTATTGGGGATTACACACGGTCTACGACCATCTACCTTATACTAATTCCATGAATATACCGGAGCATGCTACGCCAAAAATAAGAATGGTCTTCGCTTCTATTCTTCGGAGATCTCTGTTTGTATCTCATTCACAATGTCACCTTACATAAAAACTATTGGCTAAATGCAATTTAGTATAAATGGTCCCAAACTACCAGCTGACACCCCTGTGTGAGAGGCTCATAAAATTCAAGCGCCTTCAGCATTGTGAAGGAATGAAGTGGAGGGGGAAGCACTGCAAGCGGCATAGTCAGAAAATGGTAGCACGTGTATGGGGTGCGGGAAGCCATTCATAGGAAACGGACAGATTTATGAACTGTAGCAAGGACTCTCTCCTCTGCCCCATCTCTCGAACTACATTGTTTCTATGGCGGCTGTATGGATTGTCCTAAGCAGCTTTACACCCAGATACATTAGTAAGCACCAGCAAAAGACTAAACTTAAAGGGGTTTTCCCATGAGGGACATTTATGACATATCCACAGGATATGTCATAAATGTCAGATAGATGCGGGTCCCACTTCTGGAACTGCACCTATCTCTAGAACGGACCCCCTAAACCCGGTTCTACCTCTCAGTGTTGCGGCTGAAGCGTGTGATTTCTGACCATTAAGAAGAAATCAGCGTAGCTCGCTGATCTACGCGGTTTCCGTAACTACCATTTAGTTCTATGGGACTTACGGAAACCGCGCATCTCAGCGAGCTACGATGATGTCTTCTTCATGGTAGGAAAACACACGCTTCAGCCGCAACACTGAGAGGTAGAACAAAGCTGTGTAACAAGCGGACGTCTCTGAGTTTTTACAAAACGTTCACGTAAAACCTGTAACACTGGTTAGGGGGCCCCGTTCTAGAGATAGGTGCAGGTACCAGAGGTGGGACCTGCATCTATCTGACATTTATAACATATCCTGTGGATATGTCATAAATGTTTCTAAATGGAAAGCCCCTCTAACAGGTAATGTTGTTATAAAACCACATGGGCTTTTCTTTTGTTACTTTCCCGCAGTC
Source organism: Rhinoderma darwinii (assembly GCF_050947455.1). Lineage (NCBI taxonomy): Eukaryota > Metazoa > Chordata > Amphibia > Anura > Rhinodermatidae > Rhinoderma > Rhinoderma darwinii. The sequence continues at coordinate 79,816,274 of NC_134697.1, read as the reverse complement.
TCTGTCATGATCATTTATTTTTGCAGTAAACAAGTGGTTCAATAGATGGACATTTAGAAGACATTTAAAAGTTTCTGGCAAAAACACCGACTCTCTTTAAAGTTCATCTGTCACAGGATGGTTACATTTTCAACTACAGACATCTGAAACAAACCCTTAAAGTGTAGCTAAACGTAGTGACATGTCAGAAGTTTGGATTGGTGGGGGTCCGAGCACTGAGACCCCCACCAATCTCTAGAACAAAGCAGCTGAAGGTCTCGTGTGAGCGCTCAGCCGCTTAGTTTCTGTTCGGCTTTTTTCCGGGAAAGCCGATGTATCGGAGTACTGGCTCGTAGACTTTCTATTGAGTCCGTACACCGATACATTTATTTCCGGAAAAAGACGAACCGACACGAAGCGGCTGAGCGCTCACACGAGACCTTCAGCTGCTTCGTTCTAGCGATTGGTGGGGGTCTCAGTGCTCGGACCTCCACCAATCCAAACTTCTGACAGGTCACTGTGACATGTCAGAAGTTTGTCAAACATTTAGCTCCACTTTACACTGAGTTATAGCAGTAGGTGTCATGGGAACCCACTAACAGGGCAGATGGAGTGGAGCATTGCACTCAGATCCTACTAATTTAAAAAACAGTCATGTAGATTAGAACTCCCCTAAAACTTGACTGCAGAATCAGACTAGGCACAGGGTTTGTTTGTAGTCTGTAACCATGGAGACATATAGGTCTGCATATGAGCTGTAGATACAAAAATGGTAGAAGGTGGTATATAGAAATAAAAGCCCTTTTGGGAATAGTTGGTAAAGTAAATGACAATTTATCGAGATGGGCCCAGGAGGGTCATCGGGCAAATGCACATTGCGCACATGCGCGGTGAATGGAGGTGTGCGGTCCTCACCTTGATGTGAACAATATGCATGTACCCGATGCCACTTCCGGGCTCATCTTTGTAAACTGTAATTTACTTTACTAATTATTCCCGAAACGGCTGTTTTAGACGTGGGCAGGTTGGAACACTAAACCCCAGCTGCATATCGGCATTATGGTGGTTTAGTGGCTCCAAACCTAGTGACAGGTACCCTTTAAGTAAATCAAAGACCTGACGCCCACAAGGGAGCCGTGCCATATTTGATTGCAGTAAAAAAGCAGTTAAATGGTCTGCAATGTTCTGATCACCTCCTTCTGCAAGCTTGTTTTATTAAGGCAAGCCTTCTTTCACAAAGCATGTACAGAAATCGGATGTGACAGGGCTATGCCGTTGCTGGTCTCTGGACTTCCTCCAAATAGTGAGACACAGTCCATTAGCCCGAAACGGGCACCAACAGGATAAAGATTTGCTGAGGCTGCCACTTTCTGCATAGCTGGGAAACTGCCCCCGTGTCTGCAGTGCCAAAAACTGACCGACACAAGAGATATCTCACAGCAGGAGTTGCACACAAAATTCATTATAGAGAGAGAAGAAAGATTTTCAGCTTTCTATTATAGCAAAGCTCAGCGGAGGATCAGGACAAATCTGCAGCCCCTTTTAGTAACAACATCTAGCAGAGGTCATAATGAATTCCAGAGAACAAAATTCCTTATCATGACATACAAATAAATTACTGGGCTTACACGCTGTGTGTACCAATTCTCTAAAGGCGCCCATACACTTTAGATAGCTGTCTGCCGACAGCTATTCCACCCATGCTAATCCACAATTCGCCTGTACACGTGGCTAGCCGAAGTACGGATGTTTATCTGAACGGGGAATAAAGGCCCTTTTACACCGGCCGATTATCGGCCGGTGCAACGAGTGCCAATCAACGAGACATCAATGATCGTCGCTGGTTTGCTCCCGTCACACGGAGCTATGGATGGGGAGGAGCGATCGTTACGCCGATCACTCGTCCCCATACATTATTATCAGGTAGGCAGCGCGTCTCCCTGTTTACACTGCTGCCGACAACGATAATATTTTACTTTTTTAAACCGATACGACCAGCAGATGGTACAGCGTTTGCTCGGCCATCTACTGATCGTTCCCGTTTACACCGGGCAATTATCGTCAACGAGCGTTATATTAACACTCGTCTGACCGATAATCGTCCTGTGTAAAACCCCCTTAAGCCACTGCCAATCCCCTCTGACAGCAACTTCTCTCTCACGATAAAGGATCAAGCATGTTGTAATCCAACATCTGCCATCAGGGGGAAAAAGAGGCGGGAGACCCTAATACACATACCCATATGATCTAAAATTAGAGGAAGGTTCCTGTTGAACCGAAATGTCGCACCTTTGCATAGAATAAAACTCCACTTTACTTGCATCTGCCCATTTTGTCTTATATTGCTGGAGGGTAGTGAGCCAGACCCTGGGGATAGCACCCATCACTCATACTACAACTGTGCTGCTTTGGATTTTCTGATATATATATATATAAATATATATATATACACACACACAACACACACACACACACACACACATATATATATATATACACACATTTGTATTTGGCACATAGGTACATCGGGTGTGCGGGAAAGTTTTCGTAAAAGGTCCCGACCTTGTCGTAGTTCTCGGTTATCAAAGAATCACGATCCAATACTATAAAAGCAAAAACAGACATTTGCTTTTATAGTATACATGTTTTTATCTGGCAGTAGCAGGTAGTGCAATTTACTACATAATACTAGATGGGAAGGTACAGTGGAGCGCTTACCCGTAAAACAACCAGATTACTACTTTCATTTTCAAAGGGTCCTTGGAAAGATGAGAGCTGAAATTAGTGCAATTTACCAGTTAATCCTAGCTGCTCGAGCTGATAAAACTCCTCAACATACTTCGGCCCCGGCCCGACTTTCTCAGCAACCGATCAGGCAGGAGATCCATGCACAAACCACGGCCAGAAAGCATGCGGATAAAGCACACCATGTTTTTCAGCGTGCTAATGAGTGGGCTTTATTGGATGCTGCGGCTTTCAATAACGAACCAACCATAGTCTATGGCCAACATAGATTGCTTGTGATTGGCAAAATGGAAATTCCATGCACTTTACGTGCTCTAGAAACATTAGACTGAACACGGAGAGACTTGGGAGATAAAACCCAATTTATGGCTGGGGCCACGGTCTTGGTTGCAGGTGATTTCAGGCAGACCTTGCCTATAATACTAAAGGAAACCATGGCTGATGAGATGAATGCATGCCTTAGGGCATCAGGTTCAGAGGCTTATTCGGACAACCAACATGAGAGCAAATATTTTTGGAGAGTAATGCTTCTCATGGTTGGTACGAATGTAGTCCAACAAGATGTAGATGACAATATACAACTTACAGCGTATTTCTGCAGGGCTGTGGTCACCTCAAAAGAGTAGTGTTCCCCGACATTGGCATTCAGTTTAATAGAGGAAGAACTCCTTACCACGATTGGATATGTCATAGAGCTTCAAGAAACTATGCAGTAAATGCAATCAACTTGAAATTTTTAAGGAGTTGCCGGGATTCGTTTATTCTTACAACTCCACTGACACCCCAATAGTTCCAGAACAGAAGACGCAGTTGAGTTTTAAAACCCTTCAGAACCAACGGGTATGCCTCCTTATCACATGGATCTAAAGGTTGGTGCTCCAGTTATTCTCTGGAGAAATGTATATGTACTAAGATGTTCTGGAACCAGGATGTGCATTAAAAGCCATTCCCATTGCTACAGGTGTATAAAATCGAGCACCTCGCCATGCAGTCACCTTTTACAAACATTTGAGAAAGTATGGGTCGTTATAATGAGCTCAATGAATTTGAGCTTGGTACTGTAACAGGACACCACCGTTGCAACAAGGCCGTTTGTGGAATATTTAGGAGGGAAGAAAAATTCACAATCAATTGTAAGTGATATTATTGCAAAGTGGAAGTGTTTAGGGACCACAGCAATTCATTCGCGAAGTGGCAAACTACATATACTTTCAGATCGGGGTCACTAAGTGATGAAGGGCATAGTACACAAAAGTCGCCAACGCTCTGCAGAGTTCCAAACCTCCTCTGGCATTAACAAAAATTCCCACAGACACACTCCAAAATCTTGTAGAAAGCCTTCCCAGAAGAGTGGGAGGCTGTTATAGCCGCTGAAGGGACCCAACTCTATATTTTTTCCATGCTTTTCCTTTCCTATGAAAGTCTTTTTGTAACACAAAATTCTAAGGCCCTGGAGGTAGATGTTTTTTTGATGGGTTTATTGCTCCACCAATTGTAAAAGGCAGGACTAGATTTACACTAAGTTTAGGGTTAATGTTTGGCGTATATTTCTAAAGTGGCCATAGACTCCAGAATCCAAACCTATGCCAAAAGGGCGTCCATTGGCCGTCATACCATAAAGTGTAGGTGACTTCATTCTTCAATACAGCTGAATATATAAAAAAAATTTAAAGGGATAATGGCAGATGTATACAATTGTATATGCATACAGTTGCATACCATTGGTGCATACGTTTGGCAGACTATTTTCGGCAGCCCCACCGTACGTAACCGCTAAACGTGGTGTGAACCTCAGATATTACATTTTAATTCAATTATGTAGACGTTGCTTTTAGATTCCCAGTTTGGACAATATGAATGTTGAACACTACGGTATCATTGGTAACTTTGCGCCTACATAATACTCTGCTATTTTTTTTTCCTTATTGATAGTTTCAGATCCACAATTAAATTACAATACTTGAAATCCCTTCCTAACAATTAGCCAGTCAGCTACTAAATAAGCCATTCGGAATGATGAAAAACAAGGCTTTATTTGGTTACATTTCCTCCTGTATGGCAGGAAATTGTATTCTATAAAACGATTGTTAATGAATTGAGAAATTCAGCAGGTTTCTACGGCTCTCTCAATAATTGCCAATCTCTGTGTGTACACAATAAATAACCAGTGGAATTTCCAGGAGTGTGAAATGATTTCAGGTGACGATATTAGAAATCCAGAGGAGAAAAAAAAAACCCACAAACCTTCTCCTGCAAACGTTAAATACTTAGCCGGAGATGACAAATCAAATGGGAATTACTGCGGTAAAAACATAATTAAAAACTTGATTGAAGTTAAACAGAATTTGCATAACACTGCAAATTAACTTTTAACGCAAAGCATTCAGCGAGAATGAAATAAAAAGCCATTTCATTAGGAAGCTATATTTAAACACTATAGGACAAAATAGAGACGTTTTAATGGGAGACGCGGAGACTTTAATATCAACAAATGGCGGCGGCAGGCAGAGGTCTGCACCGTATCCGTCGCTGTGCTGAAATCCCCCACCAGAATCAATATTTTGTTTAAAAGAAGTTACAAACTCATTTTCATAAATTATATATATTTTTTTAAAAAGCATTAAAAAAAAAATAGATGCCCACATTGAATTACAGGAACTGAAACAGCGTTTTGATGGGGTTTTCAACGTGGTTGCATTTTTACCCCAAAAAAAGCACCAAAAAGCTTTTAAAAACGCACACAGTTTTTTGGATGCGTTTTTTTTTTATTTATTTGGTTTTAAAACACACCTCAACTGCAACCTCGGAATACATTGTTAGGCTTCATGGCCACAACCGTAAAAACACCCGTAATTACGGGCCCATAGACTTCTATTGGCCACGGGTACCTTCTTGTTTGCGTACGGGAAGGTGCCCGGGCCGTTGAAAAATATAGAACATGTCCTATTTCAGGCCGTAATTACGGCACGGGCAGGTCCATAGAAGTCTATGGGGCTCCCGTAATTATGGCACGGGCAGGTCCATAGAAGTCTATGGGGCTCCCGTAATTACGGCACGGGCAGGTCCATAGAAGTCTATGGGGCTCCCGTAATTACGGCACGGGCAGGTCCATAGAAGTCTATGGGGCCCCCGTAATTACGGCACGGGCAGGTCCATAGAAGTCTATGGGGCTCCCGTAATTACGGCACGGGCAGGTCCATAGAAGTCTATGGGGCTCCCGTAATTACGGCACGGGCAGGTCCATAGAAGTCTATGGGTCTCCCGTAATTACGGGAGCGTTGCTAGGAGACGTTTGGGGATTTCAATTTTTTAATCAAGAGAAGCAGAGAAAATGGCGTCTGAGCGATCATGTGACCCTTTTAAGGAGTTTGGACACGATTCTGACATTTCCAGCCCCCCTTTTTTTACGGGTCTGTAAATACGGGTGGAATATGGATGACAACGGACCCGTATTTACGAGAGGGAAAAAATACGGTCGTGTTCATGGGGCCTAAGGCTGGGGCTACACCTAGACTTGTTTTTTTTAGTGAGTGATAAATCACGGTCCATAGGAATGCATACAGTAGCTCTGAAATCCCAGCATGTAGAGTTTTTAAAAAATTACTAGGAGATCGCTTGACTAGAGCGATTTTTAAATAGATTTTCAAGCTAATCAATGTAGTGAGATAAATACCGTGTGCGCAGCCCTAGCCTAATGCATCCATATAAAGAGCCATTTATCGTTTACTACATAAAAAACGGCTATGACTATCCCCAAGACACTCCCTTTAAATGTTTTATCGATTAAACTTGTAAGGCTTCGTTCACATCTGCGTCAGGCTTCCGTGCATTGGTTCAGTCAGGGGAATCCATGATCGGAACTATAGCTTTCTGTTTGCATTGCCATTCCGTTGCACATGGTTTCCATTTGTCTCTGTTCTATAAGGTTTCCGTTTGCTTTTTTTTAGGGCGGAATTAATAGCGCAGTCGACAACGCTATTGATTCCGCCCAAAAAAATAAAACCATAAAGAACGTATACAATTTGCAACAGAAGGATTACCATTGAAATCAATGAAAATGCACACAAACCGCTATGGTTTCCGTCTATGGGTTCCCCTGACGGAAAGGTCTGATGGAACCCATGAACGGAAGCCCGGTGCAGATGTGAACTAAGTCTTACATATTTTTTTTCAGATAATTTTTTTATTGAAGTTTCACAATTATATAGTACAAAACATATTAAACAAACCCTATCCCAAACCCTCCCGCCAGGCACCGTCACAAAATTCCAAATTTAGATAGTATATGAAATAGAAATTGTACCAAATATCGAATACATTATTCACAAAATACAAGGTACATAGGACAGATCATTTTCCAAATGTCAAGTAGCTTAATCATCTCCAAGCATGTATAATACAAAACAGATATAATATATGGCAGATATTTAATCCTCTCTATTTCCCCCCTTCTCCTTATCCCACATCTATATACATAACCCCAATACCGTGTAAAGGCTGGCGGTCATACAGAGTCTCTGAATACATTTTATAAAACAGATTCCATTACCCCTACCCATGGTCCCCATATGGATTCGAATTTTTTAAGCGTTTTGCGCTTTACATAGACAACCTTTTCCAATACAATCATTTTATTCACTTTTGCAATGAATTCGCTCCTAGTCTTACATATTTAATCCCTTAAAGGGAATGTATAAATCAGAAAATGGCCTATTGTTTAAATCAAGTTTTTATGTTAAGTCTATTTTTTAAGAATTTTTGGTGATTGTTTTACATTTTCTACGTCATTATCTCTATTAAAAAATAATCCTAAAATCTTGCCGTTTTCACTCTGGCCACCGAGCCTTAGGCTATGTTCACACACCTCGCAAAAAACGTCTGAAAATAAGGAGCTGTTTTCAAGGGAAAACCGCTCCCGATTTTAAACCGTTTTTATTAGCAGCTCGTGTTTTCCGCAGCGCTTTTTTACGGCTGTTTTTGGAGCGGTTTTTCTATAGAGTCAATGAAAAACAGCTCCAAAAACTGCTCAAGAAGTGACATGCAGTTTTTCAAAACAGCCGCATAACAAAACGGGCCGTCGGAATAGAGCGCCGCTTTTCGCATTGAAATCAACGGGCAATTGTTTGGAGGCATTCTGCTTCCCATCTTTCGGCCCGAAAAATGGCAAAAAATAAGGCGTGTGAAAATACCCTTACAATAGACGAACTTCCTGTTCAATAGAGATCACGTCATCTCATTATCGTCATCACAGACAGGATTACAATGAAAGGTAACACCTATGTACACTGTAGATAACACAGGATCCACCATTGACAATAGATGGACACCGCACCCCTCCTACACAATGACGTCTGCACAGGTCCCTAGAAAACTCTCCCATAGAAGTCAACGGTTCCCCTCCTGTTCACAGGTTCCTGTGGTCCATGTGGCTGCTGTAAAGCAGATCTCTAAATGCTGTTAACAGAAGCTCAGGCAAGACGGCTGCCCCATAACCATGTACAGAAAATAGAATGTAAAAAAAAATCTAAATCTCAAAAAATATCGAAAACATTAGAAAAATAAAAAAAAAGTTCCATGTTTTGTCAAATTGTCAATTTTGAATGAAGGGTAGCTTTAAGATCTTAATACAAATTCTTTATTTCTCTTGAACATATATTTATAAAAAATGTAGTACGTGTATAAAAAGAGTTTTAAAGTCTCATGCACACAGCAGTATTAAAGCACCGTACATGCTCAGAGCTCTTCAAAGCCGCAATAAGGCCCCTTAAAAGTCTATGGGGCTCATCCCATTTCATCCATATGGATGTTGTATTCATCCCTAGAAGCATAGCATAGAGCACCTCTATAATACCGTGACACACAGAGGCACCGTACAATGGTAAACAAAGTGCCTACAGCTCTGTGCATTGTATGTAATATATACAGTGGTCCCACAAGTTACAATGGCCTCAGGTTACAATATTTTCAACATACAATGGTCTTTCCTGGGCCAATGTAACTTGAAACCACATTCAACATATAAAAAGATCTGGATCTTGGACACGTGTGATTGGCTGGAAGATCCGGCTAACCAGCATGGGCATTTTACTGGTTAAACGCCTGCTGTAATGCAGCACATGCCCTGATTGGCCGTCTAGTAGCGCCTCTCTACATGTCCTGTACTGCTCTTTACCTGCGCCAGGATCGGTTGCTCTTTTCGACACCAGGTGAGGGCGGTTCCATGTTATATTTCTGGTACACTGTGTACTGGAAGAAGCTCCTGCCCTCTTGGTAGAAAGTGATTTACACCTTCCAGCAGCTACAGTATTTCAGACTTTTATATGTGAGAACTTGCTTTATCTGTATTAGTTATCTGATAAATCCTCTATTTTTCTTATCTGTGATTGACATTTTGGCGGCTTTGGAACCAATTCCTAGTTTTCCATAGAGTTATGGTCTCGAGCAACAATATTTGCAACTTACGACAGTCGCCCCGGAACCAATTAATATTGTAACCTGAGAGACCACTGTACAGGTTTTATTTGTATGTGTGCGCTCATTTATCCTCAATCCACCTTTATCAATCCGGGTGAACATTTTGGGGGCTTGGGAACCAATTACCAACACACATTGGTCGTTTCAGAACCAATTAATATTGTATGTTGAGGGACCACTGTACAGAAGTGGTTCAAACTTGTCTTAGGGCTCATGCACATGGCGGTATTAAGGCGTTTTGCATGAAGGACGGAAAAGCTGTACAATTTCCGTAGCGTATTCCAGTAGCAGCAAAGTAGATGACATTTTAGGAAATCTCATCGCCATGCTGCAGAAATCAACGCAGCCGAAAACACTGGTGGAAATTGACATGTGGTGCGGATTCCCAATCTGCAGCAAGTCAAATGGTCTTGCAGAATTACTAGGGATTTATGTCCCTTGTGCAGGAGGCACGTGTTACCGATCCAGAAGACGAAAATACGAAAAGTGTTTTCCTGCTCCGCTCAACGCAAGCTTCGGAGCAAGATCGCAACGCCGGGATCCTACAAGCCCAATTACTGTGCAGACACTATAGTATGCGGCTAAAAGAAAATAATGGATCGTAAACACAAATATATATGTATAGGTTTTGGATGACAACGATTCAAGGCGAAACAAGGACATTGACTAATTTTGACTTCACAATTGTGGGATATTTTACTAGGAGCGCCCTCCTACAGTATTTTTTTATTTTGTTTGTGTGTTTCTTGACTATGATCCTAAATACTGCATAAACTTCTATGGGTCTATGCTGTTCTTCTGTGTGCCTCCAATTTATGCATATGATTCAGTGAGAAAAGAAAACCACAAAACCATCATCATGTCATGCAGAATCACACGCCGTATTAAAGAGGTTTCTCACTGCTTTTAGGGGACCATACATTGCCACTCCACGTGCCACCACATGTGCAACCACTGCTTTGTCAAATTACGTATACAGTTGAGTCATGCGTTCACACTTTGTGTAATAAAATAAAAAGTAAAAAATCTCAAAGTACGAAGATTTTATCGAAATCATTAAACTTCCTAAGACCCTCATTAATGTGAAGGGGATAATCAGCTTTTGGCAATCAATATGTTAAGCTCACTTTACAAGCACTCCTATGTTTGTGTGGAAATCACCCATTAGCCCACCAAGTGGTGCTTCACTGCGTTACATTGGCCTCTCAAGTGGCATTGTGTCGTCTACAGCTGTAAAAACGACTTGATCCACCGCAGCACTGGAAACTAAAGATTAAGGCTGCAGTCTACGTCTACAAAGTCTAGATTACACGTAAACCTTTTTACCGCTTAGGCCACTTTTACACGGCAGTATTTAGGTTGTTATTTTGAATGAGAATTTGGTAGCAAAAACCAGGAGTGGGCTCAAAACGTGGAAGAGGTGCAAATCTTTCCATTATACTTTCTCTTAGTATTTAAAAGCCAAACTAGTGGAAACTACAAACGCAAAATACTGACCAAATTACTGTCGAGTGAAAGCGGCTTAAAGGGGATCTGTCAGCTGAATATTCTGCCCAATGTAAGTCCCTGCGGAGAGGGGTGGGGGGAGGTGGTGGGTGAACCTTCCTTCATGAATCTAGTAGACTCATAGCTACGAGTCCACTGCAATTCTTTCATTGCTTCTATTATCCAAACGACACAAAACTATAGTACAGTAATACAGACTAAGGATATGTTCACACGGCCATAAACGGCCGAAAAATCGGAAACGGAACGCCTCCAAACATCTGCCCATTGATTTCAATGGGGAAAACGGCATTCTGTTCCGATGGGCCGTTTTTTTACGCGGCCGTCTTGCAAAAAGGCAGCGTAAAAAACGACCGCGAAGTGCAGGTCACTTCTTGGGACGTTTTTGGAGCTGTTCTTCATAGACTCTATAGAAAAATAGCTCAAAAAACGGCCGTAAAAAACGCGAGTGGCTTAAAAAACATCTGAAAATCAGGAGTTTTCCCTTGAAAACTGCTCCGTATTTTCAGACGTTTTTAAGTTTGTGTGTGAACATAGCCTAATAGCTGTAATATGCTGCCCTTATATTAGGGCAGAATATTCAGTTGACAGATCCACTTTCAGAAGTATTTCTCCATAAAAAAAAAAAAACAACCACATCTTCATTTGCCATCCAGTTAATAAAAACTTGCTAAGTTAAGGCACTTTGTATAAAGATGAAAGTGCATAAAGTGTATAAAGAAGCCGGATAACACAGTACAAGTCATTCTGTAGCACTGAGAAAATGAAAAATATAGAGTTCATGGATAAAATCTAGAGGGTATTGCGCCCCCTCCCATATAAAAGCAGTCATTCCCTGGAGGAGACAGATGTTAGAAGTTAGGACCACCTGGCATTAAAAGCTCCACAAACTGAAAAAGGTATTAGTTTACAAAAAATGATTGCCCAGGGCTTCGGTAGGCCCCTTATGCAGAGAAGAGTTCTCAACACAGCTTCAAACTTTGTCATATGAAGGTATAAGTTGGAATAGGGGTCTGCTATGGTTAACTCCGGCAGAAGAACATCCTTCTGCCTGCCCCCTGTAAGGATTTTCTGAGTTTATGTGCCATATTTTTAATAGATAAATGGGTTGTACATGTATTACTGTAAGTGGGCGCCAACCGATACAAATTAATATAGACTTTGCTCAAGGCCTCTGCTGAGGAAAAATGACATGTTGTTGTTCGTGGGCTCAAGCTGATGCACTGAAGTCCTAGTAAACTACTTTACGGCCAGGATCACACACCGCTTCAAGGCATTTTTTGGTCGAGGTTTTTTTTTTTTTAGCCAAAGCCAGAAGTGGATTCAAAAAGAAGGAAAGGTATAAAAGAAAAGACAGTTGTATCCCCTTCCTTTTGTGTCCACTTCTGTTTTGGGCTCAAAAGACTGAGCCCAAAACGGTCACAAAACCTGCATCAAAGCTGTGTGTGTGATCCTGGCCTAAGAAACTTTACAAAGATCGTTAGGATAAGGCTATGTTCACACGGAGTTTTTTTACGCGGAAACCGTGCCGCAAAACTCGTCAAAAACGGCCCGAAAATGCCTCCCATTGATTTCAATGGGTGGCGGGGGCGGTTTTCTCCCACGAGCGGTAAAACTGCCTCGCGGTAGAAAGAAGGGACATGCCTTATCTTCGGGCGTTTACGCCTTTGACCTCCCATTGACTTCAATGGGAGGCAGAGAAAGCGTATTTCGTGGTGTTTTATGCCCGCCGCGCTCAATCAGCGTGCAGGGAGAGGAAAATCGGCCTCAAACTTCCAAACGAAATTTTGAGGCAGAAATTCCGCCTGCAAAAAAACTCTGTGTGAACATAGCCTAAAGCTTTCCTTAGCGAACCATTATTCTTTTCCTTCTTCCACCGAACATATTCTTCCTATAGCACATAGGTACAGTACCGATTTCCACTAATCCGTACCACTGAAATCAAGTCGTTCTGTTCCACTAATCATCTCCGAGCATCTGGTGTCAAAACATCCCACAGCTCATAGGCATGTGAGGAACATTAGTTCGTAAACGGCTGATTCTGCCCTTGTTAAGGGCACATTCTCCTGGCATCTGGCACCTATGAGGGATCTGCAGCAGGCATGGAGGTACTGCGGATGGTGCCGTATTGGAGCTCTTAAAGGCACATGAGCACTTTTTGATTGGCAGTTTTGGGACACTATGGTTACCTGTTTGTGGTCAGTGGCTGTCGCTGTTACGGCAGTGCTCAAAAATAGGCATGTGAAAAAATCTACAGTAGCATGCATGAGTTTAGGTTGTGATGGGGAGGGGGATAACCGATTTGATTTCTGAATTTTAAAGTTATAGTATAGCACAAAGCTGCGTATCTATAGTACACAGACCGCACAAGTATGCAGCCATAAAGAACTAGGATTACACAGAACCACGCTCAATCTTTACATTAACATCACTGGTTATACGCCCCGAAATGTAATGCATTACTTTATGTGTAAAGCATGCAGATACCAAGTGATAAAATGACTTCACAAACCTCATATTTCTCTGAATATAAGGAGATAAATTGTACAATACTCGCAGCAGTTCACTGCTCAGAAATCATTCACTGCTGAACTGAGCCAACCTTGTTTTATCTGCTCCGCCAGCTCTCCTTGGAAAAAAAAAAAATCTGGTAGAGAGAAAGCAATCTGTGTGTCTGAGCATTGGATAACCCTGTGAGTCACAGCTCTGGTATTTTTAGCTGAGCACACAAAACTCTCCTTGTGTGCCACTACGTGAATTCTAACATATAAACGCATATAAAGACGTTATAAACAGTCTGGATTATCAGTCAGGTGTAGACAGATACATTATTACAAATCACGGTGAATATGAAGTATAGATCTTCCAATAATCTAGCAAACCAGTGAAAATTATTTCGCAGCAGAAAATAAAATAAATTCGAACAAACTGCGGTTCCAAAGTCTTTACTTTTAATCAGAGAAGTCTTCTAATTGTCTTGCAAGATTCCAGATTACCGTAACTCCCATAGTTTATGTGGAGCGGCAGGGTGTTTTGCTAGACCGCCATACAAACTCTTCCTCAATGCGAATGTGTGGGTGAAGAAGAATAGGGGACTCACAATCCCCATATGAGTGATAACAGAGGATTCTAGGGGTGGTACCCCAAGAAATCTAACATTTATCACCTATTCTCTGGGAAAATTCTTTAACTCATTCGTTAAACTAAAGAGAACACACTAATATCATGATGATTGATACAATGCATTGAGAAATTTTCCAGACCCTTTCAATCTTTTCACATATTGTTTATGTTGAGGCCTTGTGCTAAAATAAAAAAAAAATTCTAGATTTTCCCCATCATTCTGCACTCAATACCCTATAATGACAAAGTGAAAACAGCATGTTACTAATCTTTGCTAATTTATTAAAAGCGAAAAACTAAAATCTTGCATTGACATTCAGACCCTTTACGCAGTACTTAGTTGAAGCACCTTTTGCAGTGATAACGGCCTCCAGTTTTCTTGGATATGATGCCGCAAGGTTTGCACACCTGGATTTGTGGATTTTCTGCCATTCTTCTCCGAGATCCTCTCCAGCTCTGTCAGGTTGGGACCGTCGGTGGACAGCCATTTTCAGGTCTCTCCAGAGATGTGGATTGGTTTTTAATCAGGGCTTTGGCTGGGCCACTCAAGAACATTCACAGAGTTGTCCCTAAGCCACTCCTGTGTTGTCTTGGCTGTGTGCTTAGGGTCATTGTCTTGTTGGAAGGTGAACCTTCGGTAAAGTCTGAGGCCCAGGAGCACTCTGGATCAGGTTTTTATTAAGAATATCTCTGGACTTTACTGCATTCATCTTTCCCTCAACCCAGACCTGTCTCCCTGTCCCAACCGCTGAAAACCCCCCTACAGCATGATGCTGCCACCACCATGCTTCAATGTAGGGATGGTATCGGGCAGGTGATGGGCAGTGCCTGGTTTCCTCCAGACATGACGCTTAGAACCTACGCCAAAAAGTTTAATCTTCGTTTCATCAGAGCACAGAATCTTGTTTCTCACAGTCAGAGTCCTTTAGGTGCCTTTTTCATAATTTAAGTAGGCTATCAGGTGTCTTTTACTGAGAAGAGGCTTCATTCTGGCCACTCTGCCATAAAACCCAGATTGGTGGAGTGCTGCAGTGATGGTTGACCTTCTGGAAGTTTTTCCCCATCTGCACACAGGATCTTTGGAGCTCAGCCAGAGTGACCATTGGGTTCTTGGCCACCCCTATTACGAAGGCGCTTCTCCCCCGATTACTTAGTTTGGTGGGGCAGACAGCTCTAGGAAGAGTCCTGGTTGTTCCAAACTTCTTCCATTTAGGAATTATGGAGGTCACTGTGCTCTTGGAAACTTTCAGTGCGGCAGGAATTTTATTGTACCCTTCTCCAGAGCTGTGCCTCCACACAATCCTGTCTCTGAGCTCTACAGGCAGTTCTTTCCTCCTCATGGCTTGGTTTTTGCTCTGATATGCAATGTCAGCTGTAAGACCTTATATAGACAGGGGTGTGTCTTTCCAAATCATGTCCAATCAAATGACTTTACCACAGGTGGACTCCAATCAAGGTGTAGAAACTTTTAAAAAATGATCTAGAGAAATGGGAGGCGCCCACAGCTAAATTTCAAGTGTCAGAAAAAGGGTCTGTCCATGCGAAACTTGAGTTGTACATTTTTAATAAATTTGCAAAAATTTCTAAAATTCACGGGGTATTAAAGTGCAGAATGATAAGGGAAAAGTTGCATTTTTCTTTATTTTAGCACAATGCCTCAACATAACAAAATGTAGATAAAAGTAAAAGGGTCTGAAGACTTTCCGAATGCAAGAAAGATAGATAGATAGATAGATAGATAGATAGATAGATAGATAGATAGATAGATAGATAGATAGATAGATAGATAGATAATATGGGCAAAGGGGAAACAATTGGGGTTGAACAGTGGGAGGGAGAGGCAGAGACACAAAGTGCTCATTTACTAGAGACATCAAAGACTGAAGCCTCTGGGACAGGAAGAGACAGGGAGGTGTTTTTAAATGGAAACATTTTTTCATCCTGAAGGCTTTATCCAAACACAGGAGATTCAAGTTTAACCCTATGTTGCAGAAAGTATAAATATTGCCCAGATCCAGTATGCCGGGCTGCACAGCAGAACTGTACCTGAACAAAACGATATCCCGCCAGCTAGGAATCACTGATACCCTGGCACATAAGAATAAACGCCGGCCATATGGTGTCAGACACAACATACAACAACTCTCATAAATTTTGCCCTGCGAATTGACTCGTTTCAATGCTCATAGACTGCCCGTTCCTGTGCGAACACTCACTGGTTCAGGAAGCTGGCACCCTGCGGGAAGGACAACCTGCCCATATAAAAACCATGGAGTGCAAACCAGCAGATCTGTGGGTCTTTAGCTGCTTGAGGGAACGTTAACCCGTGGGCCATTGTTTATGGCTGCATCCAGGCCCAGCTGGAATCGTTATACCACTGGTGGTCTGGCTTTATTTCCTGTAGTCTTAATAAATAACAGAGTAAAACAAGACTTTGATGGTTTCCAGAGTCCTGGTGTCTCGTTAACAGCTTGCGCTGCTGGCAGAGGGTCCCCTCTATAAGGCAAGAGGGCATTTTGCAGCCTTTGAAAAGGTCAAATACACCTCATGCAGTTTTCCGTAACATTGTACTACGATCCAACTGTAGTATTCGTTTTAATACGTGGATGTTTTACTGTTGTGTCAAATGTATTTTTATGTAGAAAGGTAAAGTGGGCTAAACTCGAAATGGTTAAAAAAATAAATCATACAACAGACATGAATGTGTACCTGCTCAAAGTAGTGCGGAGATCTCGGGGGGGCTCTTCTGGCTCAGTTGTTCCCGATTATGGCCATCTGTATAAAGAAATACTCCGAACTGCTGGATATCACCGGACACAGTAGAATAAGTATTTCTTTATACAGATGACCTGGTAGACTAATATCATTCAATATAGTAGATGAGGTTGCCATACTATGGAGAAAGCAGATAGGAAGAACCTCTGGGATCGATGGATCATGAGAGCCCAGATAAACAAGATTATATGGAGAGATAAGACATACAACACGGTGTTAATCAAGTTACCGAAGAGATAACCTAACCTCATAATACAAATGTAGCATTATGTACACTTCTACGTATCAGTACAGACATGCAGAATAAATCTACAACACAGGACAAGTTCACATACATTTTCTTATATCCTTTAATATATACAAGCTGCACTTCAAAGGTCAAACGCATCGATCAGTATAAATGCATGTTACCTGGCTAGAATACATATATAGGCAACGGAGTAGAGACTATAGCCAGGGAAATGGTTATTGAAAAAAAGTTAGACGTATGTGTTGTATGGAGTTCATTTTACACGTTGCACAGGTCGTTTGCTAGAACTGCACCAGTCATTTAAACAGCTTTTTGCCCAAGCAAGCTCAGATTTACAGAGCGATTTTCTGCTTTCTGTCATTTCTAGGTATTTGGATTGATCGTTGTATGTTTTGCCATCTAGTAAGTTGCAATGCAAGAAGGGCCAACCCTGGTTACAAAGATTCTGTAACACCTGACAATGAAAAGGTTAACAATAACAGAGCTCTGCCTTCATTGGCGATGTCTGCCAATTCCCAGAGGACAAGAAATCTGCACTTAGCAGGAGGAGGCGGTGGAGTACAAAAAGCCAAGTATATAACCTTTGTGTGGAGAGTAAACTGAGAACCTTGAGCTCGGACAAAGGAGTTACTCCTTCTGTGCTACTCTTTCCTGGGGCCCTGGGAGCAAGGTTAAAGTGTTTCCCAGGCTTTTGTTTGCAAACGACTTTCCAAAATACAAAGACAATGCACTCAACTCATTAAAAGAGGTTTCCCCTTAAACTTAAAGGGGTATTCTCATCTCTGACATCTATGGCATATCCACCGGATATGCTATAAAAGACCGCAGATGTGGTTCTTACCTCTGCAACCCGCACCTATCTCTACAATAGGGGCCCCTGACCCTTATCCCACTGTCGCTGCTTTCTGGCCACTGAGTTACGAGGCGGCTGGAAGTAAGGAAACAGCCGAGTTCGCTGAGATACACTGTTTCTGTAACTGCAATTCACCTCTATGGGTGTACCTCACCGAGCTCAGCTGTTTCCATACTCCTGTCCACCTCTTTGCTTAGTGTCTGGATAGCAGGGATATTGGGACAAGGTAGAACAAGGGGTCAGGGGGTACCGTTGTAGAGATAGGTATACGTCCTAGAGGTGGAACCCGCATCTATCGGGTATTTATGGCATATGTTCCGGATACGTCCAAGATGACAATACCCCTTTAACTTTAAGCTATCATGCCAGTCAGTTTATAAACATTTAAGCACCCCAAGCCTGTAACTATGAAGAACTAGGAACCCTAAATCAGAATTGCTCAGTTTAGTATCTGAGCGGTCTGTAACCTCTTTCAGTTTGTTTGATTTTTACTAGAAATGCGAACAAATTAGAGGAGGGAACAGGGGACAACATTTCTAAAGTTCT
This sequence comes from Rhinoderma darwinii, assembly GCF_050947455.1. Lineage (NCBI taxonomy): Eukaryota > Metazoa > Chordata > Amphibia > Anura > Rhinodermatidae > Rhinoderma > Rhinoderma darwinii. Next base: position 79,798,023 of record NC_134697.1, on the reverse strand, counting down.
CCTTTAAAAAGAGTGCCCTTTTCTGGAATCCATTCCCAATTTTGTTATTAAAAAACAAAAACAAAAAGAACCCCCCTTCTGATGCTACTAAGAACGGAGCATAACTTCTAGGGTGTCACTATACCGATAGCTCCCGTCAGCCCAATGATTCAGACACATATGGTGGCCGCACTTTCTTGTATCTCCGCATTAGTAAGGGTACATTCACACAGATGTATTCTCGGTCTCCATGTATATTTCTGGCAAAAAAAACACACATCAGAAGACCTGATGGGATCAGCCCCTGTTTTTGGAAATATACAGATAAAACATGAATTAAAAAAAGATTATTTGTGTGAATGAACTCTTACACAAATTTGTAATAAGTGACTGAATGAAATATTTGGGCGTACTCTGTACCAGTGTTGGCCTCAGATATCATACGGAAGCATACCGAAGACTTTACTCACAGATTCATACAGAGTTCGTTAGACAAAAATGGTGGCAACTGACTTTGTACACACTGCTCATTAGGGAGATGGCATATAAATGACTGTACAGTTCTCTGTATGGTCCGGCACCATGTTCAGTGTATACAAGCACTCTGCCCGAATATCTGACCGGACGGTGGAGCGGATGGTTTTTCTGCTGCACAGGTCGCTCCTGGGGTAACCATCATTGGGAGCACCATGACAAAAGGGGACCCGTGGCAATTGCCCAGTTTGCCACCCCTAAAACTGGCCCTGCCAAGGAGCAGATTTATTAAAACCAAACTGTTCTTTATCTGAACATAATTAAAATGGCACCAATTGCTTGATAAAATAAAAACGCAGTAATTCACGCATTCGGCAGTGGCAACCACACAGCAAGTATTTTCTGGTAACTTGGCGACCTTGTAGAGCATGGTCATAGGGGCAGCCATCCTTATTAACATATGTATGCACAAAGACCGAAACACACACATGTAATGTATGTAAAGTTATGTTCATTTTAAAATCGATTGATCGTTCAGATCGTTTAATCAGCCTAAAACATCTATGGAGAACAGAACGACTCCATTCTTTTTATTACGGTTACTCAGTGCTGCGAGGAAGTAGCAAAAAAATCAATAGTTTTTGTCTGCAAAACTGTTCATTATGACAAGAAAACTGCAGCCGCATTGATCTGTTTAAACTGAAGCATGTCACGGAAGCGAAGAATTGTCAGTAGAAGAAGAAAATGTCAGCGAAGAAAAAAAAAAAAAAAGATAAGCTGAAAAAAAAAAAAGTCTGAAACCTCAGGCCGCATTCACACGTTGCGAATTTGTAGCAGATCTTTTTTTGCACGCGTTACACATTGAAAGATATAGAATACTGCAGGAGAGTCTGTACGACATTTTACAAAACCTCATTGAAATGCTGAAGAAAACTTCTGTACAGATGTGAGGGCAGGCTGCGGACTTTCACATCTGCGTCATGCCCGCCTCTGCTCTTCACTTCTTGCATTACGCAGGGTGATACCCACAGCAAATTCAGAATGTAACATGGGCAGGACTTGCTATAAATAAGTGGTCAATTTGCTGGTCTGTTCCGAAGCAGAAATTTCGGCTGTATGTGAACATGGTCTTAACAATACTGAACTGTGATTGATCCACATTTTAGGCTTCATTCACACTGCATAATATAGGTCAGTAGTTTGCGTCAGTACTTGTAAGCCAAAATTAGGAGTGGAACCTACACAGAGAAAAGTTTGAGATTTGTACCTAGTCTGTGTTTTGGACCTACGCTTGGTTATGGCTTGTAAATACTGACCAAAAATGTACCATCTGAATGAAGCCTAAGGAAGTATTTTACTTTCCATATAAAAAAAAAACTAAAACTGGGTAGGGGATGAAATGTATATGATTGGTGGTGGATCTTTTGCTGGAATCTCCATTATTTAAAGCTGATCCAGGTATAAAATGAAGCTCAGGAATCTCATTGCTTATGATTGCTGAGAGACTCGCAATGGAAAGCCATTTAAAAAACAAATAAGCACCAATTATTTGTTATTAGCGAAATGACTTGTATTCTATTAGGCCTAGTTCACACGGAGGAATTTGCGGGCAGAAAAAAAATCTGCCTCAAAATTCCTTCGGGACCTGCCTGCACTTTCTTGCCGTGGTTTTCGCAGCAAGCAAAGAAAAACCGCTGTGAAAAACGCTTTTTCTGCCTCCTATTCATTTCAATGGGAGGTTAGAGGTGGAACCGCAGCAAGAAAGAATATGCCGCTTTTTTTTAATCAATGGGAAGCGGTTTCTGCCTTTTTTTGAGCGGATTCCGACACGATTTCTGCATCAAAATCAGCGCCAAAAAATTATTAAGTGTGAACTGACCCCTAAGCCTTGTTCAAATCGTTTTTTGGAGGCACATTTTGACCTGACTGAGCTTTTTTGTCACTTTTTCGCAGCATTTTTCACCCAGGGACATTAAGGACTGTGGGCCAAAAACGCAGGGAAAAAACACCCGGAAAAGTGCCACTTTTTTCCCCGCGAGCGGCTAAAACTCGTGCGGGAACAAAAACGGCTCTGCCTCCCATTGAAATCATTGGGGGGTGATTTCGGATGCGTTTCTATTTCCGCCCCAAAAAAGCTTCTTAGCCTTAGACCAGGTTTCCACGTAGCCGTAAGCACTATGGAATTTCCGCCACGGAATTCTGTGCAAAAATTCCGCAGCATTTACTGTAGTAGCAAAGTGGATGAGATTTTTAAAAAATGTCATGCCCACGCTGCAGGAAAAAAAAACACGCAGCGTAATAGTTAATAAATTGACCTGCGGCGCAGAATTTAAATCCGCAGTATATTCATTTATGCTGCGTTTTCATTGCTTTTCTATTGCCGGTTTTCCCCATTGAATTTAATGGGGATGCAAAACCCGCACCAGAAAGCCAGTGCTGTGACTTTTTCCAGCCGCAAAAATCACAACTCCGGAAAAAAAATAAAATATTATACTTACTCGGAACTCTCCTTCTCCCTGCAGTCCGGCCTCCCTGGATGACGTTTCATCGCATGTGACTGCTGCAGCCAATCACAGGCTGCAGCGTCACATGGCCTGAAACATCTTCCAGGGAGGCCGGACTACGCGCAGAGAGGAGGGAGGGGGTAAGGAAATTTTGTTCGAAAAGCTTGTGTGTTTTTGGTCGGAAGGTGCTGCGGGTTCCAGGCTGGATACGCTGCGTAGTTTTTACGCAGCGTATCCGACCTGTGGGCACCCGGCCTTATTATAGTATGTACTAATACATAGTCCATTAAAACTATAGGTCTCTTACAGAGGGCAAACTGGACTGGGAGTTGTAGTTCTTTGAACTTAGAGACATAAAAGACCGTCTAAGTTTCTTTAAAAATTGTATTGAAACACTGAAATATTTTTCATAATAGCTTGTTCCTTGAAAGTGCCAGCCGTATGTACATTGCATATATATTCACTTGACATGACCAGACAATATTTTAATTGTATTCACTTTGCATCATACACCCCAAACTACCCAATATATTTAATCCATACAATTCCCATTAAAAGTAGTGGGACTATGAATTAATAGAAAGGAGAATTATACACTATGTATTTAACACACGAAAACTTTAGACCACCCTTAAAATATACGATTAGAAGAAAAAAAAATCATTAAGAAAAACTTACAAATAGGGGAGAGCAGTCCCGGTCTTTCTGCCCTGTCCTTGTCTTTGTGAATCATGTGAATCCTAAAAAGCAGAGATCATAATTGTGCAGTTAGATGGGCATGGAGAGGTTTTGTTCAGAACACTCGCATTGAGATTTATATTAAAAAATTATTTTATCCGCACCGAGTATGCATTTAGTTTCTGCACTTGAATGACAAATTCACGTTCAGTGATCCACTTGCTGCTGCTGTAACACTGCAAAACTAGGATGATTGGACGGTCAGGATTCTAGGAAAGCCGAGTGGCAACCACTGTGGGAGATGTAAGGCGAGGCTCATTTCCCGGTTCAGGGAGTCGGAGTTCCTAGCATCAGAGTTATCTTTGATGCTAGGAGTCCCTGCCTCCCAGCGGGAATACTGTCCCATTCTGTAATTATGTTTTTAGTACAGGACAGTATTCCCGCGGGGAGGCAGATACCTCTGATGCTGGGAACTCCAGCTCCCTGAACGGTGTCCAGTCCGGGAAATGCGGCCGACATACAGTCCGTATATCATAGTCCAAACACGGTCGTCTGCATGAGGCCTAACACATCTCCTTTCTGTTGTGTCCACTTAGTCTTTTCTTTACACCTTTACTTCCTTTTGGATCTGCTTCTGGCTTTGGCTCCATAAACTGCGTGTATGTGATCCTGGCCTATTGAAGGTCATACTGGTTGACAGAAGAGGACAATTCAAAGACTTCCATTTACTGATGTATTCCCTGACACTAAAGTCCCATTTACACAAGCCAATAATAAGCCGAACGAGCGTTTTTCTGATCCGTGTTAGCAGGTCCGGCCTTAGGTTGGATGGCGCCCTGTGCGGGACTCTCTATTGCCGCCCTCCTACACAAACCAAAAATTAACCACATATATAGACACGCACATACTGGAACATATATACTGTACATACATAAAGACAGATATTTAGACATACAGGCAAATATACATACACACATTCTGGAATATATACATACAGGGAAATATATAGACGTACAAACACATATACACAGACACCGGCAGATAAATACACAGACAGGAACATATACAAATACATAAAAGGCACAAATATACAAGCAAAAAGACACATTCACAAACAGACCCAGTACAGATAATGTAGTAGATTTCACGTGCAGTCCTATGTAACACCACAGATAACATACAGTAATAATGGAGTACAGATAATGTTGTAGACGTTACTTGCAGTCCTATGTAACACCACAGATAGCACACAGTGATAACTCTCGGAGTACAGATAATGTCGTAGATGATAACCATACCCATACCCACACACACACACACACACACACACACACACACACACACACACACACACACACACACACACACACACACACACACATAAGGGGCAGCAGGGTACATAAGGGGCAGCAGTGTGTATGGGGGAGCAGGGTGTATAGGGGCAGCACAGATATCTTCGTTTTATCTGTTCTACTTTAACATTGAACACGCACTTTTACAAAGACAAACACATGCAGAGACACACACACACACTAACATATACACATACAAACACACACTAACATATACAAACACACTAACATATACAAACACACACTAACATATACACACAGAGACACATACTGTATACACACAGAGGCACATACTGTATATACACACACACACACACACACACACACACACACACACACACACACACCATCTCTACTTACTGACAGGATCACAGACTCCTTGCAGGATGGGCTGTGGGCGGAGCTTCCTTCTCTCCTCCTTGGCTCTTATTTACTCGGTGTGCATAACTAAGAGCAAAGCACAGAGTAGAGGCAAAGCCCAGTGGCGCCCCCTACATGCTGGGAGGCACAGCTTGCACACCCATAAGGCCGGCCCTGCGTTTTAGCAGCTCGATTGTCAGCAGATCACGTTGTTTATGCAGCCTAATAAATCATCATTCTAGGCATCTCCACATGTAAAGAGGGATGGGCTGCCAACAATTCTGCAAACTGATGGGGAACGAATTGTTAATGATCGTTCGTCCCATATAGAAAGCATCGGCCTGTGTAAGAGGGCCAGTTACCGAGCACTGATCGACCTGTTAAATCATCAATTAGCGCTGTTATGGGCAGAAATATGCCCGCATGTAAACCATACCCATACACATTAGATAAAGATTTGCCTAACTCGCCAACTACAGTGGGACCGGCTGACTATCCACTGTGCACGTTGGTGTTCAGACCATCCCCTGATGGCAAATGTTGAGGGAGAACGGGATTGGTCATTTTAGATTTCAAATTGCTAACCCGTAATGTATGGGCAAGATTTACAAGCAACTTATGTGTTTCTGTCCCCCTCTTCATAATATTCAGATTCTATAGTGACTGGTATAGTGCCAAGGGACAGGCACAGGGCAAATGTGGTGCCTATTTTCAAAAAGAGATCTAGGTAATTATAGACCAGAAAGCTTAAAGTGTAGATAAACGTTTGACAAACTTCTGACCTGCCATAGTGACATGTCAGAAGTATGGATTGGTGGGGGTCCGAGCACTGAGACCACCACCAATCTCTAGAACGAAGCAGCTGAAGGCCTCGTGTGAGCGCTCAGCTGCTTTGTGTCTGTTCGACTTTTTCCGGAAAGCCGATGTATCTGAGTACAGGCTCATAGACTTTGTATTGAGTCCGTACACCGATACATTTATTTCCGGAAACAGCCGAACAGACAGGAAGCGGCTGAGCGCTCACACGAGACCTTCCGCTGCTTCGTTCTAGCGATTGGTGGGGGTCTCAGTGCTCGGACCCCCACCAATACAAACATCTGACATGTCACTATAACACGTCAGAAGTTTGTCAAACGTTTAGCTGCACGTTCATGAATAAAATGATCTACAGGATGCTTTAGTGTTCACATATTTTTGTATTAACCCTGGCAAAGTCTGTGTGGTTGCCAAAGCATTTCAGGGCTTTGACCAGTCTAAAAATCACGTCCATAACTTCTGTAGATTAGAGACGTTTCTTTCCAATCCTTTAAATCATAGAATTCTGCTAAGGAGTTTTTCCAGAGTGTTTTTCAGAGTGGCTGTTGGGCTACTTGCCCAGCGTGCATACAATAGCACTCATAAAGAGCATCACATGTAGATATACGAGTTTGCTAATGTTGCAGAGCTAAATTTATCCCTCTTAGACAGCACACAGGCGTATTATGGCTCTGTACAGTACCAGTACAAAGTACGGTGCTCTAATACGGCACCATAGCGGTCTATGTGCAGTACAATACCTTTGTATGCCTCCAATTTCATACAGAGATTCTTTTCTGCAGGATTCTGTATTTATATAAAAAAATAAATAGTGGCCGCAGTACAGTATATGTGCCACCATATAGGCTACGAGCACATGGTTCTGCCACGAGCATGCATTTAAAATCGAAAAATTAACCACCTTCCATTGATATCAATGGGAGGCACAGGAGTTTTATGTTCCGCGGCGGTTCCGCCTCTGGACTCCCACTGAAATCAATGTGAGGCAGAGAAACGGCTGTCGCCGTGGGCGAAAAACGTGAGCAAATTTTGAGGCAGATTTTTTCGTCCCGCAAATCCCTTCGTATGAACTAGGCCGAATGATAACGTAGTAGTAAATTGAGGCCTAAAGGGGAGAGAGCTGGACACAGTAGATCTGGTTGAGATCATAAGCAAGAATGAGTCATAGACCTGAATAATACGTGAAAGAATATAATGCAATGAAAATATATTACAAGAAGACGAAATGCAGAGAAAAAAACCGGAGAAAAAAGCAGCTAAGAAAGAGTGACAGCAACAACCGGACCACGATTAGCGCTGTTAGGCGAGATTCACACCACATTTTGCACCCTGTTATAGTGTCCAGTTTTTTTTTTTAACCTTATTTTTATTTCTTTTTTTGCAGTAAACAGGAATCCTTTTAAGAACACTACGCAGATCTGGTGAAAACTGGCAAACAAAATAGCGCAGCATGCTGCACAATTTTGTCCGGTAGATAAAACGGACACCATGATGGAACCCAGTCGAGCGCTGTTGGTGTCCATCGTGCAACGGATCCTGCACTTCCGGTTATTTTTTTCTCGTTGTTCTGTTTCAATAAAGAAGCAGAACAACCGAAAAAAACAATTGAAGTGTGAACTCCACCTTATTACAAGGGGATTGAAAAATGAACAACAGATTTTAAACAGGATGGTGCAACAGAATGCTCACACTGTAGCATCCCGTGTCCTTTGGCTTCTATTGTAAAAAATGTTTACAAAATAATAGATTAGTCGGGTTGTTCAGCAGGACAGAAAAAAAAAGACCGTCTCCATTTGTCTGTCCTGTTAAAAAAAATTTAAAAAAAAATGTATTTCCGAAGGAAAAAAGTCAAGCGGACACTTTCGGCATAATGGAAGCCACATTGAAATTCGTTAACGGATTTGTTTTTTTTAGAAGAAAACCAAAACACAATCAGACATTTCAACAGGATAGCCAAGCGTGGTGAGGACAGGCCCTAACTGTATTCGGCCGTGTTCAGATCAGTGTTGGATATGCAGGACAAATTCGTGCGGCATGCTACGCTATATTGTCGGGTAAAACGATGGACACCATGACAGACCCTACAGACCAAGTAAGAGGCACCGTTGGGTGCAGTTTGTGTCTGTCAATCGACGGATCTGGAGCTTCCATTAATTTATTTTTTCTGCTCCTATGAAGGAACAGAATAACGTAAATAGCGTTGCCAGTGTAAACAGAGCCTAGGCTTGATTTTTTCATGGACATTCTGCTGCATTTTCGTCCAAGAATCCAGTCTTAGGCCCCCGCACACATAGCGGTTATGTTGCAGATTTTCCATCCGAATTTGCAGACGAAAAATCTGCAGCGAAAGACTGTTGCAGGCAAGTGGATGAGATTTATAAAAAATCTCATCCACATGCTGATGAACATTTTCCGCGTAGAAATCAGATCATGCTACGAATTTTCGAACCCGCAGAATGCTCAGGCTGTTCACATTTTTTAAGGTCCCATGCACATGACCGTGCCCGCAGGCAGTCACCCGCATTTCTGGGCCATGCACCCATTATGAAGTATGAGAGCACGGTCCGTAAAATCAAAAAATAAGACATGTCAATGGGTAGCTTTCTTCATCCCAGACACCTTTCCATAAACATATGAGGTGTCCGTGGGCAAATTAATGGAACCATATTTTTTATTTATAAAAATTACAGTCGTGTGCATGAGGCCTAATGTAGAAAGTGGTGAAATCCATAGCAAAAGAAGCACATCGAAAGACTGTTGCAGGCAAGCGGATATTTTAAAAAATATCATCCACTCGCCGCTGAAAATTTTCTGCACAGATTTTCAAATCCGTCACTCATTCCGTTCCGGATGTTTACTGCAGATTTCAGCCTTTTCAATGTAGAAGCAAAATCAACCCACACAACACGTGCTGAGTTTGCTACAAAAACGTTGTGGAAATGATGTGGAAAATCTTTAACAAATCTGCTACGTGTTTGGGTACCTTTGAAAGAAATAGGTTAAAACAGAACAGAACCCATTTATGGTGATCAGTAACTGCAGGACCAACTTCAAAACGGCTAAACTCCCTTCAAACGAGTAGGCTTATGGATACTGTGCGACCCGGTGACGGGAGAAGCAGAGATTCCCCAACATGTTCATCAAACCTGACAAAAAGAATGTAAGTACAGGCTACATTTTCTCCCCAATTGAAGATGAAAGGGAAAACCTGCCATACATAAGACTTCGTTCACATCTGCGTCGGGACTCCGTTCATGGGTTCCGTCTGAGCTTTCCGTCTGGGGAAGTCATGAACGGAACCCAAACTGAAACCATAGGTTACCATTTGCATCACCATTGATTTCAATGGTGACGGATCCGATGCAAATGTTTTCAGTTTGTCAACGTTATGCAAGGTTTCGGTTTTGATGGAATCGATACCATAGTCGACTGCGCTATTCATTACGTCAAAATGACAGAACCCTTACCCAATGGGGACAGACAGAAACCATTTGAACTGGATCCGTCACCACTGAAATCAACGGTGATGCAAACGGAAACCTATGGTTTCAGTTTGGTTTCCCCAGACGGAAAGCACCGACGGAACCCATGAACGGAGTTCCGTCGCAGATGTGAACGAAGCCGAATAGGTAATGTCTCAGTTTGAAAACAACTGCAGCAGTGTGTGTATTCTGTACACGAACAAATAACATCTAATCACAAACGCCCAAAGGCAAGTACAAGATTCCCCAAAAAATGGCACGTGGGAAAATGGCAAAAATAGTTGCTTTTTTTTGGGCGCAAAGGTGGCACCTTTCTAAACCCAGTGGGATCCAAACTACAGCCGACTGACTATTCATTAGATTGGGATTTCCTGATCGTGTATGCGCGCTGCATGGGGAAACAATTACTGGGACAGGTTGTATTTTTCCTAATGTACACAGTTATTTACCCACTGGACTGGGACGCTGTAGCCTGTATTATTAGATTATATTTCTGTAACTTTATGGAGTGTTTTGTTTGCCTATAATGTGATTGTAGCTAAAAGTACAAAACATGACCCTTACAATGACAGTCCATCGACGGGAGTCTGTAGAACACAATGATTTTAATTTTTTTTAGCTTATGAAAAAAAGAAAAAAAAATTATCCTCCGTAATAGTTAACTTTTTGCATATAACAGACAGTGCCGGGGCCAGTTAGGAACCAAACTGATGTTCTTGTGATGTTCACATTATTCCAAGAAGGAAAAAAAAGGTTTTAGAAAACCTTGTGAAGGACCCCAAAGGCTTTGTTTTTATACAGGGATTAGTGCAGCTGCAATGGGGCCATCTGTGGGGATGTGGCACGCTGAGGTGGGGACAGCGAAGAACAGGGAGGGAGTTGGAGCAGTTTCAGCTTTCGCTCTGTGTGCAATGGTGATCTCTCAACTTACAATCTTAAAACAGAAATGAGAGTTAGTTGTAATGCAGTGGGAGTTTTTTGTTCCCCCTTTACACATGACCACTGCGGAGGAAGGAGCGCGTTGATATATGATTTGCTACCCATTAGATTGCGAGCTTGCTTTGCACTGGCAGATGGAGATTTCTGGTGAGCATGGAAGTGCCACAATGCTCCTCAGCCGCCCCATTGTGTGGCACCTGCATTTTACAGCGCTGTCCCCCTCAAAACACCCTCCCTTCTCACTAGACGTCTTTTAGAGAAAAAGCCAGCTGCAGCCCTTTCACCCTCTTTTTAAACGGACCCCATCACCCACTTTTAAACAGACATGTCCAGAAAATGCCAACTACAACATATTTTAGATAAAATAAAACACGAATGCATTTTTTTATGCAACGATAAAAGGTGATATAAGTTAATAAACTTCAGGCCCCGAATACGCTCCAAGAGAAAACAACCAATCACATTGTGGTTTATCAATCGGTTATCAGCAACTGGGGGACTTTTATTTTGTCAAGACAGACTTGATACAAGGCTCACAGTCCTCTAAAGTTCTTATTGGAATAAATTTTGTCACTCCATTCCCAATTGTCGTGATCATGTTAGAATTTAACCAGTTAAAAACTATATGAAAAGTTTAAATCTTGAAAATGTTTCACATTAAAACAAAGTTTAACCATCTCTGCTAGTAGTAGTTTAGACATCATTAAAATGTTTGCTCTTCCTGTTATTCCTAGGTCATATGATCCTTAAGCTTCATTCACACGAGCGTGTCTGAGTTGCGCTCGCAAAAAAAAACAATGGACCGTATTTCATGCATTTCATGTCCGTGTGCTTTTCATTCCGCATCAGTGTGCTTTGCGCGTGGCATCCGTTTTTCAAGTCCGTGATTCTCCTCTGCAAGCACTTTCTTTTTTTTCTTAAAATTTCTCTGGATTTCTTTAGCAACTGACGTATGAAACACGGACAGCACACGGATGACATCCGTGTGGTGTCCGTGTTTTTCACACACTTATAGACTTCAATGGGTGACAAGGTCCGCAAAAACTGACCAAAATAGGACATGCAGTGTGTTTCACGCAACAGACGCTCGCTGCGTGAAAAATCACGCGTGTCTGAATAGCCCTATTGACTTGCATGGGTCTGTGTGCGGTCTGTTATTTTAACGGACAGAACACAGATACGGAATACGCTCGTCTGAATGAGACCTTAATGCGCTTTATCACAGGTTAGGACATGTGTAACTGTCATTTACATTTTTTTCCCATAAATCAATAGTTCAAGCAGTGATCAGAAACGTTGTGATGTCTTATTACAGAAAAATGCCTCTTTCTCCTCTTATCAGGCTCCTTTCCTCGTCCCCCGTCTCCTGTACTGATTATTTACGCTTAATTCACAGGTAAAATCGGTCTTCAGTGAGGAAGAGATGTAGGTAAATCACGGAGGGATCAGGGTCCAGCTGCTGCCCATAGAAGTCTATGGAGAGGGGAGGGGGAAAATAGATAGCAGGAGAAGAGTGAGAGGCTAAGACACACATAGACGCTGCTGCAGCTTCTAGGAAGTGTTCTATCTCATACCAGTGCTGGATTCTGAGCTGCACTGCTCAGTACTGCTGTATAATGTCCTCCATACTGTATTTTACTGTTTCATCCCAGTGCTAAATTCTAGTAAAACACTTTTTTTTTTTTAGAGTCTGCAGTGTCTGTCTGTGTCTCTCTCTCTCTCTTTGTCTCTATCCAGAAGCTTCCTTCTCCTCCTCCATAGACTTCTATGAGCAGGAGCTGTAACCTGATCCCACAATGAGCAGATAATCCATCTTTTCTTTTTTCGGTCTCACTGAATTCGCATTTCACCAGTGAATTGAGAGGGAGTGATCAGAACAGGAGGCCGGGGGAGTGGGAAAAGAGTCTGATAAGTAAAGAAAGATATTTTTCTGTAACTTGTATACTACTTTCCAACTGCTAGGAATAGTGTGGCGATCTAAAAAAGGGAAATTCCCATTTGTAATATTATGGTTTATCACTAGGATATTCTGTAACAATGAATAATGGGGGTCTGATCTATTGGACTCCTGCTAATCCCAAGAACAATGGGACACAGCGTGCAGTCAGGAGAGCTCCTGTGCAGGGGACAGCAAAATAGCTCCATTCTAGGGTTACGGACCCCTACCGATAAAGAGGTGATGGCGATAGGACATCGCTCACGAATGGTGGTCAAACACCTTTCAGCAAATTTCCCGTTATTATCTCATAGGTTGAACCTATGCTGTTAAAAGACAAAAAAATCTACATATAAAACATAATTACAGGTTACATTTTATCAAAATATGGAAAATATCCCTATTTAGTTAAGAAAATAAAAATCTTAGAGGTGCACAGACTGCATGTTTCACAACAATTCATCCCAAGGTGCACCGTTCTAGACAATGCACCTGAAGAGTATTGCGTGCTCTTATTGCCCGGCTGGCTTACTTGGCCCATACCAAAGGCCACATTCCATCAACCAGGAATGTACCTAACAGATTCACACACCTGGCAGTAACCAGACACCTTCTCTGTCTGACATTATCTACCTCCTTTGCAAGCAAATTTACATGTGACTAGAACTCAGTTTTGTGAAGATACTATGTAATAGTATCTGAAACGGTTAATCTAATTTACAAGGTCACTAAATCACAAAAAGTTTAACTGGAAAAACAAAAACAAAACAACATTTGCCCTACAGTATGTCGGTCTGCTGGACTTTCTGCAAGTTCTACTACTAAACAGTAGGAAACGAAAAAGGGCCTATTTATCCCAGGACACCGCCATATTTACCTTGAATAAAAGGATGGAACCTACTAAAAAGGGTGGATTTTAATTTGAGTAAAATAATTTAAAAAAAATCGGTAGATTTTGCGCTGTATTTGCAGACCACATCATGCCAAAGGCGAGAAGACCCTAATAAACTATGTATAGTTTCCAGCACCACGATCAGGTTACTGAAATCACCAGTGATTTAACATGCAATTAAGAATGAGGGTCTGTACCGGCCATAATAAAATTCTCATGGTCATGAGTGACTTTCGTAAGGCGTTTTCACGCTTTAGAAATTGACTGGGTTCTCACGTTACTGTAAAAATGTGGGTTATTTTTCTGCGAATCGTGGCAAAACCGAGCCATTATGTTGCGGTATTCCAAAGAATGTAGCGATTTGAGGCAATAAAACGCACTGTGACCGCGTTATAAGAATTTAGCCTAAAACCCCGAACAATGACATGGAAACAAAGCAGCTAAATTGGCTGCTGCTACTTTCTGCACACATAGGGGGCAGAAAGGTGTTCGCATAAGTACATGGATGGTAGCTTTAGATCAGGAGCCTCCTGCACGCTTATGTACATATTAGCAGTGCGCTAATTGGAAGGCCATTTTGCACTGGAAACTTCTGGTCACACCATGGTGGTACAAGTCTTGTATCTAATGTGCTTAAACATCATGAAACATTTACGCACACAATTTGCTTTGTATCAAACATATCTTTATGTACGTATTGGCTTTCTTATGTATGTATGTATGTATGTATGTATGTATGTATGTATGTATGTATGTATGTATGTATGTATGTATGTGTGACTTAGGCTTCTGGCTGCGAAGAAGCAACTCAATCCACAATGCCTCACCATAACCCATTAAAATCATATCACATTACTGTACATTATCAAAGACAAATACACCGATCAGCCATAACATTAAAATCACCTGCGTAGGTACCCCTTGTGCTGCCAAACAGTCCAGACCTATCGAAGCATAGACTCTACAAGACCACTGAAGGGGTCCTGTGATATATAGCAACAAGACATTAGCAGAAGATCCTTTAAGTCCTGCAAGTTGGGAGGAGGGGCATCCATGAATGGGACTTGTTTTTCCAGCACAGATGGAGACTTTGGAGGCCAAGTCAACACCTTGAACTCTTTGTCATGTTCCTCAAACCATTCCTGAACAATTTTTGTAGTGTGGCAGGGCGCATTATCCGGCTGAAAGAGACTACTGCAATTAAGGAATATCGTTGCCACGAAGGGGTGGACTTGGTCTTCAACAATGTTTAGGTAGGTGGTATGTGTCAAACGAACATCCACATGAATGCCAGGACCAAAAGTTTACCAACAGATCTCTGCCCAGAGCATCACACTGCCTTCATCGGCTTGCTTTCTTCCCATAGTGGATCCTGGTGCTAACTATTCCTTAGGCAAAGCGATGCTCACACACCCAGCCATCAAAATGACGTAAAAGAAAACTTGATTAATCAAACGAGGCCCCCTTTTTCCATTGCTCCATGGTCCAGTTCTGATGCTCACTAGTCCATTGTAGGCGCTCAGTGGAAAGGCGTCAGCATGGGCACTCTGACTGGTCGGCGGCTATGTGGCTTCATATGACACCTTGCAGAGAAAGCAACTTTTATCAGCAATTTGTGCTACAGTTGCTCTTCTGTGAGATTGGACCAGAAGAATTTGCCTTAGCTCCCCACGCCCATGACCCTGTCGCCAATTCACCGGTTCTCTTTCCTTGAACCACTTTGGTGAGTACGAACCACTGCATACCAAGATCATCCCATAAGACCTGCTGTTTTGGAGATGCTCTGACCCAGATGTCTAGTCATCACAATTTGGCACTTGTCAAAGTCGCTCAGATACTTACGCTCGGCCATTTCTTCTGCTTTCAACACATCAACTTCAACAACTAACTGGTCACTTGCTGTCTAATATATCCCACCGCTTGACAGGTGCCATTCTTACATCATAATCAAGGTTATTCACTCAACCAGTCAGTGGTTTTAACCTCCTGCCACCACAACCGTTTTGCGCTTTTTCCTCCTGGTGCTTCAAAAGCTATAACTTTTTTAATTTTGCGTCGACACAGCTGTATAAGGTTTTTTTTTTAGCAAGAAGAGTTCTAGCTTTTAATGGCATGATTTAATGTAGCAGATAATGTACTGGGAAACTGAAAAAAAGTTCTTTGTGGAGTGGATTTGGGAAAAACTATTTCTACATTTTTCGTTTTTACGGTGTTCACAGTGCAGAAAACGTTAACGTTATTGTTCGGGTCAATACGATTATATAGTTTTTTTATGATGTACTACTTTTACAAAGAAAATTTATTTATTTTTAAATATATTCTTTTTCTTTTGACATTCTGAGAGAAATGACTTTTATTTTTTTGATCACTTTTTATTGTATTTTATGAAGGTGACCAAAAAAACGACAATTCTAATGTTTTATTTTTGTTACCATGCGCAACAAATTGTGTTACATTGTAATAGTTCGGACGCAGCAATACCAATTATGTTTCTTTCAATTTTTTTAAATTATTATTTTAGGGGAAAAATAGTTTTTGTACATTTCAATTATTTAAAAAAAAACAGTTAAAGTTTTTAATTTATATATTTTTTTACATTGAAACAGCCATTGTTTGATCGCTGGTTCAATACACTGCAATACCTAAGTTTTACAGTGTATTGCGCTATTTAGGCCTCCAGACTGCCATGGCAACCATCGATACCCTTTAATCGTGTCACGTTAAGGGTGATGGGGTGACAGACGGGCACCCAGCCTCTTTTTGATGGTTTCGATGCCACAGTCGGTATTTACCACAGCAGCTAAGTGGTTAAGTGGCCATCCGGCCATTGCAGTGTTGTGTCGGCTGTATGCGGAGGATGGAGCAGGTTCATCCGACGCTTCAAACTCCCCGTTTCCAACTATGACGTAGAGTTAGGTCAAATGTCAGGAAGGGGTTAATGTTATGGCTGATCAATACAGGATAAGATAATCCTAAAACATATGGCTTGCATTAAGAAGTATTCACACGGCGCAGTCATATTGCTGATATATATATACATACACACACACACACACACACACACATACATACATACTTTCCTGGTACTATTATAAAAAGAGGTTCTGCAACTTTTAGCACCAGTTCCTATCTAGGCTGTCTTTGTGGGCAAAAGATAATACACAGATCTGTATGGGATAGTAGTTGTCATATTTTGACAACTTTTTCCTATTCAACCATTTTTTAAATCTAAATTGCTAGTACTTACATGATACGATATTAGAGCACTTTAGATCATAGAGTGTGTGCCAGTATAGATACTTAAGGTGTGTAAATATATATATATATATATATATATATACACATATACATATATACACACACACACACACACACACACACACACACACACACACACACACATATACATATACATACACTACAGGGCCCAGAAGAACACATTTGCAGGTCAGCTATGAGGAAAATGAGCTATTTGGGTCAGAATAGTCCATGAACTCTGTCAATATAAGTGGTTCGGTTACTGGGCACGCAGTAGACAGAGTCTTAAAGGCTTATGTACACCATTGAAATAGTCTTTTTTTAAATAAAAAGACACACGCAGGACCCGCGGTAATTGAATCCGTCAGTGCCGCTGACTAAAAAGTAATTAGAAAGTTGCACCAAACACACATTTTTATTACAAAAACAAAACAAACCACGTTTTCAAAGGTGTACATAGCCTTTAACTCCTTAACGCCGAAGGACCGATATATCCGTCCTCAGTAGCTGCTAGTTCGCGCAGGAGGACGGATATATCAGTCCTGTGATCGCGCGGGTACTGCCAGTGTACCCACGTGATCAGCGGCAGGAGCACGGCTGTTATACACAGCCTGGCTCCTGCTGCAACTGCCGGAATCGAAGCGCGCTCCGATTCCGGCAGTTTAACCCATTAAATGCCGCTGTCAATAGTGACAGAGACATCTAATGTGTTTGACAGTGGGAGGGAGCTCCCTCTGTCACCCCATCGGCGCCCCCGCAAACAAATCGCGGGTCACCGTCGGGTTTCCATGACAGCCGCGGGTCTAACAAAGACCCCCAGGTCTGTCTTCCGCAACTGCCTGTTAGGCGATGCCGGAGGCATGACCTATTAGATTGCCTGTCAGTTTTACACTGACAGGCAATAATGCTTTGGTATACTAAGTATACCAAAGCATTATATATGCGATCAATAGATCGCATAGTGAAGTCCCATGGTGGGACTTAAAAAAAAAATGTCAGTTAAATAAAGTTTGTGGGGAAAAAAAACGCCGGATGAACGGCGTCCAAAGAAAACGCAAAAAACAACGGCAAAATTCTCTCTTTTCTCCCATTCCCCCCATAAAAAATAAAATAAAAAAGTTAATCTATAAGTCCTATGTACCCCAAAATAGTACTAATGAAAACTACACATTGGCACGCTAAAATCAAGCCCACATACGACCACATCGATGGAAAAATAAAAAAACGACGGCTTCTGGAATGCGGCAATGCAAAAACAAGTAATTTTTTTCTAAAAGGGTTTTTATTTTTCAAAAGTAGAAAAAACATATAAAACCTTTACATATTTGGTATCCCCGTAATCGTGCGACCCATAGAATAAAGTTAACATGTTATTTACGCTGCATAGTAAACGGCGTCAATTTATAACGTGAAAATTAATGCTGGAATAGCTGCTTCTTTTCAATTTTCTCCTAAAATAAAGTTAATAAAAGTTAATCAATGCATCTAAAAATGGTACAATTACAAAATACAACTCGTCCCGCAAAAAACAAGCCCTTATACGGCTATGTCGACGGAATTAAAAAAAAAGTTACGACTCTTGGAATGCGACCGTGAAAAAACAAAAAATAATCCTTGGTCATTAACGTGCAAAATGGCCCGGTCATTAAGAGGTTAAAACAAAATAATAAAAGACAAGGACATTTAAAAGAAATTAGATAAAACATTGCCCACTTGTATTAAAGTGTCTTCACTGTTTGTGTAGAGTAAGTGAAAATTCTCTCAAGCTGATCTTCCTTCACCCCACTGCCTAATACACTAAGAGACCA